>NC_060276.1:20321080-20322059 GCF_021613505.1 Equus quagga | reverse complement strand
CAAAGTGAAATAATGCTCCCAGGAAGCATATCACACACACACACACATACACACACACACCCATACAATGGCATCTTTCAATGTATGACCCATACTCAGCCCAGAGAGATAGTTATACCATGAGAGGCATGGAAAAACTGAGACCCACTCGAGGAACAGGAGACCCACTTCTTCATTTCACATTCATTCCAGAGCACATGCTTCTTGGCCAAAGGGCAAGTGGAATTACTGGAATACTTTTCATTGTCATTTTCTCTCTTTCTTTGGCAGTGTGAGTAGTGTTTAATTCAGGTAAATCGAATGCTTGTATGAAACAAGGCGCTGGAGATCTCCACTTGGATGTCCCACATCCATCTTAAAGGCAACATATCCCAGACCAAACTCGTTGTACCCCCACAAACCTCCTTCTCTTTCTGTGTTCTCAATGAACAGCAGCACCATCCCACCCGAGCAATCCTCGCGTCCCTTCTCTCCTTAGGCAGGGTGAGGGGTGGCCCAGGGTTGGCTGGTAGTGTGCTTGGCATCAGCCAGTGAGCTAACACAAATGGTTTGTGTCAGGCAAGGGGCAGATACCTATGTGCAATGGCTCTGGTTGAGATTTAGACCTAACCCAGCAACAGTCTAGGAGACCCAGAATGTCCGATGGCCTGCTCTGTGAGGGTGGGCACAGGACGTTCTATTCAGGGACCTGAGCCAGACGCCCAGCCCACCTACCCAGCCACAAAGGCCCATTTGAGATGTCTGTGAAGACTCTCAATGACCCTATATTTGATATGGCACTCTCCTGATGTATAATTCACCTCTGGACAAGTTTTGTAGAATTAGGTCTCAGTTGCTCTCAGGGGTTGGCAAACTATGGCTCATGGGATTCAGCCCGCCATCTGTTTTTGTAAAAGTTTTTTGGAACACAGCCATGCTCATTTCTTTACATGTTATCTATGGCTACTTTTTTCCTTTTTTTTTTTTTTTTTTTTTTTTT
>NC_060276.1:20297584-20320680 GCF_021613505.1 Equus quagga | reverse complement strand
GGCATGTGGGACGCTGCCTCAGCGTGGTCTGATGAGCAGTGCCACATGCCACAACTAGAAGAACCCACAACGAAGAATACACAACTATGTACCGGGGGGCTTTGGGGAGAAAAAGGAAAAAATAAAATCTTTAAAAAAATAAAATAAAATAATGATCTAATGCAGTGATTTCACCCCCCCTGCCACTCAAGGAGCACAGCCCTAGAATGAGCATGAGATACATGGGAGTCGAGAATTTGCCATTCCCTCCATCTCAGCCCCCATGTGCTTCTCCCTGCGTGAGCCTCTTACCATGCTGAGTGTGACTCTCATGTTTACTCTTCAATATGCCATGTTGGGACAACTGGGTAGCCATCTGGAAGAAAAAACAGCTGGATCCATACCTCACACCAAACCAAGGCAAATGACCCTCATGAGGAACTGAGAAACTTCCCCTGCCTGAAGAGGTCACTGGCAGAATAGTCAGGTTGGAGACAGGAAAGATGACTGGTGTCTTGTGGGCCCCAGTGACTGCAAGGAATTGGGTTGTTTTCTTATTTTTTTTAAGATTGGCACCTGAGCTAACATCTGTTGCCAATTTTTTTTTCTTCTTCTTCTCCCCAAGACCCCCTAGTACATAGTTGTGTATTCTAGTTGTAGGTCATTCTAGTTGAGCTATGTGGACGCCGTCTCAGCATGGCCTGGTGAGCAGTGCCGTGTCTGCGCCCAGGATCCGAACTGGTGAAACCCTGGGCCACCGAAGTGGAGCATGCGAACTTAACCACTCGGCCACGGGGCCGGCCCCCAGGAATTGGGGTTTGATGGAGCTGGTCTGCAGAAGGTGGACCCCTTGGCTGGGCAGAAAGTGTCTACCTTGAGCCTCTCAAATGTGTATCTCTCAGAGCTAGCCAGGAATGGGGACTAAAGTAGACAGTCCAGGATGGAGCAGGCCAGTGGCTTATATAAGGTGAAGCTTCAGGAGCGTATCTTGTTGTCACAGGCAGACCACAGCCCCTCAGCCCAGGAGGTCAGGCAAACTGTTGATCATTAGTCAGTAGAAAATAGCTGGGGCGCCGCACAACTCAATGACCATGACTATGTTCTCCGCTTCCCCCCCCCCCCCACCTGCCTGCCCTGATCCTCCAGAGGTCCTCATTCTGGAAGACTCATAGCCCATGGAAAAGATGGAGCGATTCCTGTTTCATTTTTCAAGTAAACACCTGGAGACCCTGAGGGGAAGGGAAGGGAGAGAGCTTAAGGACCTCAGACCCGAGCTGGTGTCTAGATCCTTGAGGAGGCTCAAGCTCAGCCTCTGAGACGTATTCATTATCACAACAAATCACTTTCCATGTATTGACTCATGTAGCCTGGGTGAACACCCTATGACGTATTATTGTTATTCTCGTGTTACAGATGAGGCACATAATAAGTTGCATATTTCTCCAAAGTCCTGGGCCCAGGAGAATAGGACCCAGCGCCCCCAGCGGCCATGGCAAAGGCTGATGGCCAAGATCTGCTAGAAAGCAGAGGACATGCCATTCCTAGGGGATGGCTCACCATCTCCAGCCGGATGGCACTGGAGACGCCAGCAGTGGGTCAGTGATCACCTCAGCCTCCCTATCACAGCCTAGGGTGTCCCCAGGCACCCACAGCAAGTGTCTGGACTCAGAAGGCAAGGGAGGGGGCTGCATTTCTTAAGCTGGTCTCCTTAGAAGACTTCTTCGGTTACTCCGGACAAGCCTTGCGCTCCACTAGACCAGGTCATCTGAGGCCTGATATCTCAGCTTCCCTGCTTGGGGCACAGACCCTTTGGCTCTGGCCACATGTGCACAGGCTCTGCTGTGCAGGGGACAGAGGGTGGGACATTTGGTAGGTTCTTTCTGACTGGCTGGGATCCCAGAGAGGGTGGTGGCCGGCTGGAAAGTTGGGCAACCACCCTCTATTGTGGCCAGGCCCACTGCCTAGTTGGCAACATGCCCACCATGGCAAACCCATTGTGAAACCCAGACTGCCCCTCCAGTTTTCTGGTGGGATGTCCACGAGCAGGTGGGGAGGGGGCGTCCTCAAACACAGCTACCTTTATTTGTAGGCTAGTATCTATCAAATCTGGAAAGCTGGGGATTTTGGAGACTCTGGCCAGTTCAACCTGGAGCACTGTCCTGAGTCCTGCCAAGAGCGGAGACGTCAGGGCCTAGTTTGATTCTTCAAATGTCATCTTGGGCTACCTCTCTACCAGCAATTCCACCGAACAGATATGTTGCTCAGATCCATAAGAGCTGAGGCGTGCCAACAGAACTCCTGAGGGATGGCCACCAGGAGGGTCAGGACCGCTGTGCCCTGCCAGGGGAGAGATCAGGAATGTAAAGCTCTCCTAGCGGTCTACAAACCGGTCTCCCATCTCACCTCGGCCTGCAGTGCGCTTTATGGCCACTGGGAGGCACTGTTGTGTCACAAGAATCTGAGAGGCCAGGCCACCATTCCAGTCCCAGCCTTCTGGGGGGTGAGAAAGCCCCTAGAGAAACCTGCGGCATTCTGGGAATGTTTGAGATTTTCCTCTCCAGCAGGAAAGATGTGTCCCAGTCAGGCCTGGGCTGGGTGCCTCATGCTAGCCATTGCAAAAAGTGGTGCAGAGAGGCCAGACCGCTAAAGGGGCCTTAGCCTGATTCCAGGCACCAGACTGTGGCTGATTAGCTGGATCAAACAAGGGTTGAGACTGAAATGCAGAACTAACCCGGTGTGGGACCCAGAGGGGCCAGGCAGGAGGCAGGCCAAAGCCCGGACGGAGAGGGGTCTGGAGGATAGCGTGGCTCCTGAGTTCAGGGGTTCCCCAGGACGTTTTAGGAAAGACCCTTGACCTTGCTGTGTGTGGTGGTTGGGCAGGGTGCAGTTAGAGAATCCAACACAGTGCAAGCAGCCCAGACGAGATTGGACGTTCTGTTTGCCGCCTCTTCTCACTTTCCCTCATCCGTGTCATCCCCGAGTTCTTTCATTTCTGTATCCTGAATACTCCTTGAATTTGTCAACTTCTATCCAACTCTACTACCTCCATCCTAGCCTCCATCATCTCTCCTTGATGACTCTAAGATAGGGCTGCTGGATAACATACAGGATGCCCAGGTAAATTCGAATTTCAGATGCACAAAGAATAATTTTTAGTACATCCCATACAACATCTGGCATAGACTTATACTAAAAATTGTTCTCTATCTGAAATGCTGATTTCAGTGGGCATCCTGGGTTTTTTCCTCTTGTTTTGTTTTGTTTCCCAATCTGGCAACCCTCCTCAGAGCCTCTCTGGCCTTACACCTCTACAGCGCATTCTCTACCAAGCGGCCAGTATGCACTCACAGAAATTCAAATCTAGCTGTGTCCCTACCCTGCTCAAAGCCCCTCAAGGATTCTCGATGACCCAGGAAACAGATCCAAGCCCTCCTCATGGCACACAAGGCCCGCCACGCCCTGAGCACCAGCCAGCTCCCGACTTCATCCCCACTGTCTCCCAAACGCATGCTATGGCCCCAGCATATGAAATGTTCTGTAGTCCCTTACATTTGCCCCGATGCCTTCACACACACCCATCTCTGTCCAGAAGGCCCTTCCCCCAGCCACCTGAAGAACTCAAAGTCAGTCGTCAAACTCAACTACCACTTCTTCTTGCCAAGATCTTCTCAACATGTCACCCGCCTCCCCCAAACCAAGCACACCCTCTTTGCACCATATAATGACCTTTAACAGACCACTTATTTAACTGTATCAAAGTGATCCCTTTGTTCGTCTGTCTGCCCCGCTAGACTGTGGCCCCTTTCAGGGACGGGTCGTAGTGTTATTCATCTTTGTACCCACAGCGTACAGCACAGCACCTGGCCCAGAGTGGGGCACTCAATAAATGTGTGAGGCATGAATGAATGGGTGAATGAATGAATGAATGAATGAACAGAAGTAATTCTAAATTTCCTGTAACCTAGATGGGTCACTGGCAGCTACTGCAGTTACAGAAGGGGACACCAGGGGGCAGAATAACCTCAGATGTGTTTGGCTTGTTGGCGGAGTGGTTCAGAGAGCTGCCTCCCTGGCATTGGCTCCCCTCTCCCGTTCCAAGGAGAGTTTTTGTTGGTGTTTTGTTTTGTTTTTAAATCATGGAAACACAAAACAGGAAGGGACTTTAAGAGACCATACAGACCAGCCCTCTGCTTTCAGATAGTTAAAAACTTCTTTCCGTTTCCGTTTAATGCCTGCTTTCAGTTAAAAACATTCAGTTATAGTCAGTTAAAAGCATTCTTTGGTTTGTTACAGAACAATCACAGAGAGGTTAGGAGACTTGCTCCAAGTTCCGCAGTGAGGGAATGGTTCCAGGCGGCCTGGGACTCAGAGCCTGGCGGACAGGAT
Organism: Equus quagga; assembly: GCF_021613505.1. NCBI lineage: Eukaryota > Metazoa > Chordata > Mammalia > Perissodactyla > Equidae > Equus > Equus quagga. Next base: position 20,316,315 of record NC_060276.1, on the reverse strand, counting down.
CCCATTTGGTTCGCACGTAGCCCTGTGAGGGAGGCGCCATCATTACCTTACACCTCAGGAACATGCACAGAGATGTTGCCACTTAGCCGGATCACACAGTGGGAGAGCTCGGACTTGGATGCAGGTCTCCAGTCTTCCTCTCTAGTGCCCTTACCTCCCTCACTCCCTAAGCTTTGCTTGGCTTTTGTGCATGTTGAGGGGATGCTATTTCCCAGCCGCTTTGCAGCGGGCATCATCTGGGCTCCCCCTGTGGGAAAGCCTGTCTGTTCTGGGCCTGCCCATCTGAGTCAAGGTCGGCTGCCGTGCTGGCCTCAGAGCCCTAGATCCTCAGCACCCAAGCCTAGAATGTCCTTGTGGACCTGAAAGCTTTCTGTGAATCCCAGGGGAACCACTGGGCTCTGGCCCAGGCCCTGTGACAGCTACAAACAGGACCGGGATAAGGGTGAGGCACTTAGGGTGCAAAATTTCGGGAGATGCTGACCCGCTTGCCAGGTCGGCACCTGACAGTGAGCACCTCCTGACAATTTGTGTTCTGGGTGCTCACTTGCCTCACCCTCGCCCTGGCCCTGGGCGCAGCACTGAATACAGACCCGTTCTCCCGTCCATCAGCTGCTGGGCCAGCCTAACCCCAGAGAGCCCCAAGGAGGCAGGGGCCGCGGGAGCTCATTGAAAGAAGCTCAGATGGATGGCGAGTATTCGGGGCCGGTGTTTCACACTGTGTAACCGGTTCATTGTAGAGTCCCAACTCAATGGGATACAGAAGTACAATGATTTTCTTTTTCTTGAGACACTACCCCCAACTTGGGAGAGGTCTGGAGGCCTCCCCACTCTAGAGTCCCCTGATGTGGGAGAAGCTATTCGGCCACTACTTCTTCCAGCCAACCTCCCCTGCATCCACACTTACACACACCCGCCGCCAGCAGTCTCCCCAAAGGCCTTTGCTCCTGGGGTCCCCTCACCCAGCAGGCAGCCCTCTTGGGTGCAATAAGGTAAGACAGCTCAAACCTCACTACCTTCTGAGACATCCACTTGACCCGAGAAAGTGCACACTGCTTGGCTACACCACTGCTGCCCCTGCTCGCTGCCCTGTCCTATCTCTCCACTTCCCCTCCAGTTGGCTCTTGTAGGCTCAGGGCAGGGGCACAAGTCTGCTCCCCAACAGATGTCGAACCAGGAATGAGATGCCACTCTCCTCTCCTCACAGGCCCCCTCATCTTGATGGCATGCTCTTGGAATCCCCCTACCCCGCTGGGGGCTTGGGTGAAGGAGAAGCCCCAGCACTAGTCTGAAGCCTCCTGAGCCCAGTGATGCCCACCTTCTGCTTATCTAGACGGGATGGGAGGGTCTGGGAGCAGGAGAGCTTGTTTGGTAGGCTCTCAAAGAGCCTTAAGGGAAGCGTCGGCCCCTGCTGTTGGAAGTTCCTTGGCAGTTCTCTCCTGAGACTGTCGCCAGTTCTAGGGCTACAGGAAAAGTTCCACTCACATCCTGTTGAATGTCAACTGCATAACTCTGTATGCCTCTGCTCCGACTCCCAAGGATTGGAGATAAAATGAGTGCCCTCTATTGACCTCGCTGTTTTCCACTGGGCAGAAACGAGGCTTAGAACACCATGGCGCCAGGAGCAGAGGAAGGGATTTGCTGGGGCCCGATTCTCAAGTGAGGGGTGCTTTGAGGAAGCAAGAAGAGCAACTCGTCACCCACTGGATGCATGCCTCGGGCAACTCATGGAAATCTCTGAGCCTCAGTTTCCTCATCTGTGAACTGAGGATAATACAGATGTCTCGGGAATGTAGAAAAGATCAGATGACATCAAATATGTAGACGCAATATCACTGTAAAGTGCTGGTCCAAGGAGTGAGGCTATTTTCGTGTGTTTGTGTGAAGAAGATTGGCCCTGAGCTAACATCTGTTGCCAATCTTCCTCTTTTTGTTTGAGGTAGATTAGCCCGAGCTAACATCTGTGGCAATCTTCCTCTATTTTGTATGTGGGACACCACCACATCATGGCTTGATGAGCAGTGTGTAGATGTGCGCCCAAGATGCAAACCCAAGAACCCTGTGCCACCAAAGCAGAGCACATGAACTTTAACCACTAGGTCACGGAGCCGGCCCGGTGGCTAACTATTAACCAGTTAGAAGTAGCCATCCCTCCCCTCAAGGAGCTTGCAGGGGTTGGGGAGCAATTCCAAACAGATGATAATGGAGGCTGTTCAGCAAGGGGCAGGAGCAGCTGGTGAAGAGCAGGGGTCTTGGAATCTGATGGTCCTGGGTTCCAGCTCAGCTACATGCTAGCTGTGAGACTTTGGATAAATCACTTCCCCTCGCTGAAGCTCAGTTTCCTCACATGTAAGGTAGAAATGTCAACACCTCCATTGGGATCCAGGAGGATCAGATGAGTCAGCATCCCAGAAATATGAGCTGGCGGAGGACTTGGTATGTAGTGGTGTATGATAAATGTTGCTCATAGCTGTTGTTACTGGGAGATCAGCAGGCATTACAAAGGGAAGGGGTAGCCAGGGAAAGTTTCTTAGGGGTCGTTAGGCTTGAGCTTGGCTTTGAAAGCAGAGAAGAATTTGGAAGGTCAGATGGAATAAGATGCTTGTAGGTAAGTCTTGCCAAGCATTAAAAAATAAAGCAAGGCCCCAAAGTCCACTTCCATCCTTTCTCGTGGATGGCCTAAAGAGATGGTCAGGCAGGTGGCCTGGCCCAAGAGGGGCATACCAGTGAGAAGTCACCGGAAAACTGAACTAGTGAAATGGCCCTCCTGCTCCTGATGAAATTCAAAACTCCTCCCAGGCAGCGGAGGAGTAACCCTGGGCCAAGCTGTGTGGTCTGCCTCCAATTTGTGACCCAGGGTGGCCCTGAGACCCTAGGCCTGTCCCTCCAGCCCTCCCCTGAGAAATCGGTCCTTAAGAAAGGGCCTCCTGGCTGTCAGTGGATAAATGAGGGGCCCCTTCCAGGGGACTGGTATGCATTTCAATGGGGGCTTTCTGGAGACAATGCCTTACCTCCCAGGGTTTCCCAACTTTTTAGCAGCTGGAGCTCTCGTTTTCTTACTTGAAACCTCAGTGGATTCCCTGAGCGGTTTACGTCTTCATTATTGGCTGAATTCCAGGACTTAGGACTCAGGAAGCACAATTTGTGTCTGTCTGAATTCTCAGGACTCACTGGGTCCGTACCCAGTCTTGGGGACAAGCTGACCCAGAGGGAGAAAGGCTTGCTTCTTGTTCATACAAAGTCTAATACAGGTTGGACAACAGAGCTGGGCTGTCTGCAACATGTGCCCCCAAGATCTCCATAGCAAGGGAGAGATGGAGAAGCACGAGTCTCAGTCAGCGTAGGCTGCCGTGACAAAATACCACAGACTGAGTGGCTTAAACCACCAACATTTATTTTCTCACCATTCTAGGAGCTGGCAAAGGCCAAGATCAAGGTGCTGGCTGATTCGGTTCCTGGTAAGAGCTCTCTTCCTGGCTTGCGGACTGCCGCCTTCTCACTGCGAGCTCTCCAGTGTCCCTTCCTATAAGGGCACCAATCCTATCAGATCAGAGCCCCACTCTCGTGACCTCATTTAACCTCAATTACTTCCTTAATCCTAATACAGCCACGCTGGGGGTTAGGACCTCAACCTATGAATTCGGGGAGGATGCAATTCAGTCATAGCATATACCAACTCTTAACCGCCTCAGCCCAGAAATGACGTACATTACTTTCGATGACTCTCCCTCAGTCAGAATTAGTCACGTGGCCCAAACTTCACCGCAAGGAAGGCTGAGAAATGTAGGGGAGCGAATAGATATCTGTTGAGTATGATCTTTGCCACACACTGTCTTCTGGGCTGAGCCGTGCTGAAGAAGGAAAGTCTTGAAGGTCAGAACACAGCTGTGCAATGCAAGGTAGGAAACACACACACCTAGGACTGTCTGCCAGGTGGGTCCGAGGAGCCAAGACCTGAAACCTGATTCTGGATAGGATTCTTGGGGGTGGGGGGAGAGTAAGAAACTTGTCCCTGTGTTTGGTATATTTTGAGGTTTACTATGTCTCCCGCCCAGGATGTGAACACAAATGTTTCATCACAGATATTATCAATAGATACTCAGGAAATTCAGATGAATTGAGCAAAGATTGGGCTTTTTATTCCATTTTTAAAAACTGACATATTGATTATTTCCCCCCAAAGCTCTGTTTCTTTTTTTTAAAGATTTCATTTTTCCTTTTTCTCCCCAAAGACCCCTGGTAAATAGCTGTATATTCTAGTTGTGATTACCTCTGGTTGTGCTATGTGGGACGCTGCCTCAACGTGACCCGACAAGCAGTGCCATGTCCGTGCCCAGGATCCGAACCAGCGAAACCCTGGGCCACCGCAGCGGAGCGCGTGAACTTAACCACTCGGCCACGGGGCCAGACCCCCAAAGCTCTGTTTCTTTTTTAAAAAATAATTTCCCACTATATATCAATAGGAAGAGAGCGAACAAAGTGTTGCCAAGTAGGCGTCTTCAGGAACCTGCTTTAATGATGAGAGAAGCCAGCTCCAGAGCTGCACAGCCGTGGGTGATTTCGAATTTGCTGGAGAGGCTGTTCTTTTACACAGGGGAACTCGGCATCACTTGGTGGCATTTGGGAGGCAGTATGGCAAACCCACCTTCTCACAGCGCAGCCTCTGGACGGACTCGTTCAAAGTGTGAATTGGTGAAGTCCAAAATAGAGAAGCACAGGAAACGTCCATGACCTTGCGGGGCAGCCCTGCGTCTGGGTGCACATCTTTCCCCGGTTCTGCTCGAACATAGATAATTGAACAGCACGTCTTGACAGGTTGTTTTAGGGAAAAATCTCAGTCGTCTGAGACTCTTTTTCAACGCTTCCCTTCCTGTGGCTTCCAGCCCGCACCCGCCTCTCCAACCTCATCCCTCTGCCTAATGACCCAGGCGCACTGGCTTCCACTCTGTTCCGAGAGACCCCAAGCCCTTTGCTGCCCTAGGGCGTTTGCACTTGCTGTTCCCTCTGCCTTGAATGTTCTTCTCCCAGATCCTTGCAGTCTGCTTCCTTTTCATCTTTCAGGTCTCAGCTCAAATGCCGCCACCTCACAGAGGTCTGACTACCCATATAACGCTATAAAGTCCCCGCGCCTCCTCCCCGGCCACCACACACTCGTATTCTCTGTATATCACCCAGGTTAGTTCTCTGGTAAGGATGATCACAGTCTGCGCCCACCTGTTCCATTACTCACTTGTGAATGGCTTGTAAGTGACTTCTCAGGGCTGGACCTACTAGACTGCGTGTTTCCCTGGGGAGATAGGGACTGAGGTCTCTACAGCCCTTGTCCCCCCTGTGGGAGCGGGGGCATCGCCGACTCATGTGTAAGAACATTTGAGTCCCCAAGTCGCGGGAGAGTTACCACAGCCCTCGGTGAAAGTCGCACACGAGATTCACTGGCCGACTGTGTAGAAGTTTAGCACTCACTGTGTTCTAGGGCTTTAGGCGCTCGCGGGCCCGGCCTGCCTTCACGCAGCTTGCAGTTGCTGCGGAGGACACCAGAATCAAGTAGTTGCACTGCTCTCCTAACCATCGTCATCATTATAGTGATACTGATAGCAGTACTGACAGCTAACACTTACATTGTGCTTATATATTTTGTTCTAGGCTTGGGGTGAGGGGGAATCTGGGTCCTCTCCTAGAGACACTCGCTGTCTAGAAGTAACAATACTGGGACTGGCCCCATGGCCAAGTGGTTAAGTTTGTTCGCTCCTCTTCGGCGGCCCAGGGTTTCACCAGTTCAGATCTTGGCCACAGACCTAGCACCGCTCGTCAGGCCATGCTGAGGCGGCATCCCACATGCCACAACTAGAAGGACCTACAACAAGAATATACAACTATGTATTGGGAGGCTTTGGGAAGAAGAAGAAGAAAAAAAAGATTGGCAACAGATGTTAGCTCAGGGCCAATCTTTAAAAAAAAGCCAAAGAAAGAACAATACAAGTAAGTGACACTTAGATAGTGGTTATTAGGTACCATGCATTGTTCCAAGCACCTTACATCTATTAACTCATTTAAGCATCACAGCGGCCCACTGAGGTAGGCACCATTATTATTCCCATTTTTATAAACAAGGATACTGAGACTCAGAGAGGTCAAGTAAGTTGCCCGAGGTCACACAGCCAGTGAGTGTGCAATGAGCTATTATTGGTCACTTCCCCGGGGAATTCCCCGGTTTCTGTTGTGGTAGTTGTTGACCTAAGTCACTTAGGAAGTGCTACTTCAACTCCTCCTGCAGTTTAGATCCTGTCTGTTGATAGTCATGGTAAACAAACAATGCTGTAGGAGACCCATGTGTGCCCAGAGGACTGCCGAATTTTCTCAGCGATTTTGTATGCAACTGAATAGCTTTGAACCCCAGTCAACGAGGCCCTTCCTCAAGAGTGACAATTGCAGTAACCGATCTTGGCAGGGAAGTCATGTTTATGAGGATTTTTCTTTGTTCTAAGTTAGGATCTCACACTGGCCAGTTTAATGGCTGTTTTCCCAAACACCCTGCCTCCCCCCAGGACTGGCTGAGAAGGCATGACAGCATAAATATCAGCATATTTTGTATAGTGCTCAAAAAGGATAGAAATCGGTGAATGCATTCATTCAACAAATTCTTCTTGAGCGTCAACTATATGCAAGGTACTACTCTTGGTGCTGGGGCAGTGAGCAAAATAGCCTAGAGCCCCCTGCTTTCCTGGTCTATACGATGTGATAGAGACAGATAGACAATAAAGAAAATAAGTGAAAAATGTCATTTGATGATAAATACCACTGGAGAAAAATAAAGCACAGAAGGGGGAGAAGGAGAGCCGGGGATGGGTGCAATTTTAAATCGCGTGGTGGGAGTAGGCCTCACTGAGAAAGTGACTCATGAGCAAAGATCTGAAGGAGTGAGGGCATCTCCTGTCGCCTAGGTGGAGGCCTTTGTGGACACAGGACCTTGGGGACTGGCCTGGCTTGCCAGCACCTGGGAGGTGCAGCTTCTCTTTTTGACTCTGTTCATGTGTCCAGCAGCTGTTGAGTGGGGCTTGGCACAAGCAGCTCAGACCAGGGGCGCCCACCCCCCCTGCCAGGGCTTGGGAAGCTGCTGTGTTGAAATGGTCCCACCCCATGCCTTTCCTGCCACCGAAGGGGCAGGTGGACAACCGCAAGAGGCTCCCCAAAGTCTCAAAGGGGCAACCCTCCTCCCCAGCGCTTTATCAATTCCCCACTGAGAACCTCAGCTGGTGTCTGTCCTTCTGGCTTTGTATCTTGAGTGGGAAGGCAGCCCTGGCATAGGCCCTCCCTCCAACCCCCAGCAGCCCTCTCTGCAACATTTGCACTAAAGACATGTTTCCAGGGGCAGGCGGTGGTGTAGTGATTAAGTTCACACAACCCTCTTTGGCAGCCCGGGCTTCGTGGGTTCAGAACCCAGCTGCAGACGTACACATGGCTCATCAAGCCATGCTGTGGTGGCGTCCCACATACAAAATAGAGGAAAACTGCCACAGATGTTAGCTCAGGGCCAATCTTCCTCACCAACAAAAAAAGGAGAGATGTTTCCAAAGCCTGAGATGTGTGTGTGTGTACATGTGCGTGCATTGGAAAGGAGGTGTATCTCAGACCTTCACATTTAATCAATTCATGTCTTTTGCTTCGAGCATAGGACTAATGAGGTCGTAGTGGTGGATTCCAGTTTCTTTCATTCCTTCAACAGCATAACGTGGGGTATGAGCCTGACTCTAGCATCAGATAGACGTGGACTTGAATGCCAGGCCAACTGTATACTTGCTCTATAAGCTCAGACAAGTCACTTTGAATCTCTCTGAGCATGCGTTTCTCATCCATAAAATGAGGCTAAAAAGCAGCACCTTCCACATAGGGTTGTCAAGCTTACATCAGATAATCCTTGTAAGGTGCTTGGCACACAGCACACGTTCCATTAATGGCAGCTGTTGGTACTATTAATTAGCAAGGCCTTGCTGAGCGTGCGCCGTGGGCCAGGCACTGTGCTAGGTGTGGGAGAGTTAGGAGGAACTCAGAGATGAGTCAGACAAGGGCCGACTTGGCTCTTTTCCTCCTCCACCTCCAATCCAGCTGCCTCAGCCATGAGACCTTGGAGTTGGGTGTGTAAACACCTGGTGTGGGTCCCACAGGGTCCAGTGCACCACCCACGCCCCCAACCCCCACACACTCCTCACTGCTATAGACACAACTGAATGGTAATTCAAGGCCACCAGCGGAGCAGGGCATGCACTTCCAGCTGTGCATCGGACAGGGGTGGGGCACCAGTGCAGTGGAGACTGTAACCGGGTCACTATTTTTCTGTTTCCCTCCTCAGCTTCTTGGCTGTTGGCAATGCGTCATCACTCTCTACCATTTCTTGGGAAGTGGCTTCCCCTCCTTGTCAGAGACTTTTCCCATTATTTTTTGTGCCTTTCTCTTTTCACCACCTGCTCACTTCCAGATCTCCCACTCCCCAATCCTTGTCCTCAGTCACTGCTAGCCTCAGTGGTCAGTGGATCCCTCATGTCGATGGGGAGGCTCATAGCAGTCTGGCTTACTGGGCACCAGAGCGTGGCCCATTGTTGGATGCTGTTGGGAAGGTGGGGAGAGGAGAGGAGAAGAGACGACTTGGTCTCTGCCCTGGCTGATGGAGTGTGTCGTACAGGAGAGAGGGAGGAAACGCAAGAGGCGTATGCGCGTAGCCCAGTGTGAAACCATGCTCCTGTCCTTCATGTCATGGAAGAAGCGGGGAAGAGCAGTGAGGGCCACAGCAAAGCAAGTGGGACTAGGGCTGGACCTTGAAGGAGAGGAAGGATTGCGACGGGGCGGGCAGACTCAATTCTGGCCCAGTGGGATGCAATCAGCCATCTGAGGTCTGGTAGCAGGGACCAGTGGGCAGCGAAGAGTAAAGGAGATGTGGGCCAGGCCCAGGCAAGCGGTGGCGGACGCAGGTGCTGGCAGAAGAAGGCACAAAGGGACCTTTGGCCATATGGTTGCAGAGGGTGTGGGGGTAGCCCTTTCTCTCTAAACCTTATTCTGTTCTCTTTTCAGCCTTACTTTTCTGCACCACTCCCTTATTCGCTCTCCTTGCTTTGGGTCTCATCTTGTCCTCCCCTCCTTCTGAGTCTCAGTGATTTCATCTGCAAAATAAAGGTCCTCATCCTGGGGGCTGGTGGAGTCACCTCTCCTGCTCTCCATCCCAGTTCTGAAATCCAATTCAATAGGAACTGCTGCCTTAGGGCTGCTCTCCCAGGCGCGGCCCTGCCGGCTCCTGCAGATGTATGCGCCGGAGGGGAGGCGTGAGGGGCCGGACCCTGGGTGCCCTGTCCTGCTTGCTTCCTGGGGGTTGTGGAACAGGCCTGTTTTGCTTCTCACCCAGGCTGGAGACGTGTGAGGATGCCAAGTCTAGAAGTTGCTTTTCTTCCAGAGTCAAATGGCTTCCTCTCAGCACCAGTACCTTTAAGCTGAGAAGGAAGCCAGAAGAGAAGATCTTTGATGTTGTTCAATTGAGAAATCCGTCAGGTGGGAGCGAGCCCGGAAATGCCGGAGTGAAGGACTCCGCGGTCGCTGCACTGGCAGGGGCACAGCCTGGACTTTGTTTTTTGATGGCAAACGTTCCCGACATAAACACAGGCAGAGCAGGGAATAACAACATTCGGCCCCCAAACAAACAAAACAGGAACGGGACCTGCCTCGCACGAGGAATGGCTCTCGCTGCAATGATGCTGCTCAAGGGGCCTTCACTGTGGAATTTCCTGCTTTGAGCATGATGAATTTTCCATTCTTGTCCCTGAATGAACACCGGCCTTAGAGCTTAGTGGATGGCAGTGGGGCTCGGCAAGGCCCCCTGGAAATGGGCAGCGCCGTCTCAGCTGGGCCTGGATTCAGAGGAGCATGCCTCCCTTATGAGCCGGGCCTGGGGTGAGCGCTGCTGCACCCCTCAAAGCGCCACAAGACCCATTGCCCTCAGGTGCCTGAAGACTTAGCTGGAAACCACCTTCCCCTTCTAGCCTGTCTTGGACTACTCCCCTTCATGCACCAAACGCTGCAGCCATAACAGACTCATCTCTGAGGTGGCCATGTTTTCTTGTGCTCCTGACTCTCTGCTTATTCTGTTCCTTGAGCCACTCTGCCCTCGCCCCGTTTCTGCCCATCCAAGAGGCAATGCAGCATAATGGTTATGAGCATGGACTCCATCTAGATTTGATTCTGGGCTCCGTCACTTACCATCTGTGTGGCCTTGGGCAAGTCATTTAACTTCTCTGTGCCTGTTTCCACATCTGTTAAATGGGAGTGATAATGGCACTTCATGGGGTTGTGGTTAGCCCCAAGCAAGCTATTATTTGTAGTGCACTTAGAAGAGTATCTGGTACACAGTAAGCACTATACAAAATGTTAGGAATTAATATCCAAATCCTACCATCTTTCATAGTTAGCTCAAATGCCACCTCCTCCGTGAAGTCTTCCTGATCCACCCAAGCGGAAACGCTCTCTCCCTCCTCTAATTTCCCATAGCCTTTCAGCTGGGTCTGTCCCAGGGAACCAGCTACATGTCTTGGCGTCATGACAATGTATGCACAGGATTCAGCTACCTGAGGGCTGGGACCCCTTCCGTAACTTCCAAAGGGCCTTACACCCAGGAGGCACTCAATAGATTCTTGGTGAATGATTGAATGGAGTTGAGAAGGGGTGATAACAGGACCCAGGGGGAGAGCACAGCTGCTCCTCAGCCATGACTGGCCTCCACATGGGAAGGTGAGGGACCCATCACCAGCGAGTCGTGTGTGTAACAGTTCTGTGTGTCACAGCTGGCTCGCGCAGATCCGCCACTCCTCCCTGATCGGGGCTTCCTTGTGAGAATCGGCAAGGCTGAGGCACAGTGGACAAGGGATAGAGTGAAGGGGTATGCCAGCCACCTCCCCATGTTGCCCCTGGTGGCCGTGAGGCAGCCTGGACCGCATCTGGGCTGCTTTATGCCGGCTCTAGTCCCGGGATTCTTGGTCGACAGTACAGCCAGATCAGTCAGAGCCAAATCCCGCACATGTCCTTCCCCCAAAATGCACCTCGCCTCTCTTCTTTCCATACAATTGACCCAGTTCCTGCTGCCCTTGGACCTCCAGATGCTGCCACTTTCCTTCCCTCCTGCCTGAGAACTGTGAGCACGTCCGGCACCTCCTTGAGTCATCATCCTCTGAAGTTGGACTTGGGCCTTACCGGGATGCTGAGCTCTTTCCTTGGTGGCCCCAAGCACCTCCATATACCTTCAATTACCCTACTCTCCGAGTTTTGGTCTTTGCCTGTGCTGCCTCTTGCTGAAATGACTTCTCTCTGGGCCTCGAGTGACCATGGCTTTTTTGCAACTCAGTGAACATCACTAGGCCCCAGGCAAATTGAGGGCTCTCACTCCGGCCAGCCTATCCCACCTTGGTACCCTGTTCCAGGACTTCTCAGTCTTTTTGGCACCACAACACACTCTAAGCACGCTCCCCATTGACATACTCAGGTTGTGATAACAACTCTACCCCCGACACTCAAATTTGTAGTAATCATGGCCACACCTATTAGCGATCCTTAACGGTTGCTCAAGGGTTCCGCATTGGGAAGACAGGCTGGGGGTCTTGTGCAATTCCCACCACAGAAGCTACAACCCCACCCTTTTTCTCCCATTTAAGAAGACTTGCCAGAGCGAAAGTCACCTTGTTCTAGAGGTAACTCTGACTCCACTCTTATTTATAATAAGAATAATCCTGAACTCAACCTCGTTTTAATAAAAGTCACTCACTGCAAACTTTGGTACTTTATTAGTAGTAACACACCTCACAGCTGATCTGCCTTAACTCTGTTGATGACAGCAATGGCCCCGTTCAGAGCCTACTCTGGAATTCGATTGCCTAAAAGGAGTTGTAATGAGTGGCCCTCCCCTGGATGTCTCAGCGAGGGTAGGAATGACCGTGCGTCCAGATGGCAGGCTGCCTCAGGGGCCAGCACCCGGGCTATGCACACAGCAGCAAGAGCTTGGTTCAAGCTGCCTTGAACACCGGGAAGCAGCCTGCTCACCAGCCCCTAGGTACACACCACAAAGCTGGAGCCCATTCAGATAAGGCCAGCAAAGTGACCCACGGACAGTATTGTACAGGCGTTGTAGAGCTGAAGACCGAAGATGCAGACACGCTTCAGGAGATGTGTGGGAGAGATACAGACACAGGGAGCGCTTCAATGAGATGGAAAAGTTCTGAGAGATTACGTAGATCTCCACTGTCCAAAATGGCCAACAGCAGCCCCACGTCGCTATGGAGCATTGGAAATGTGGCTAGTGCGAAACAAGATGTGCCGTCACTGCAAAACAGATTGGAATTTGAAAATTTGATATAAAAACGTTAAACATATCATTAATCATTTTCATGTTGAATACATGTGGAAATGACAATATTTTTGATTTATCAGGTTAAATAAAATATACTATTAAATAGATATATTACAAAGACGTACAAAGACACTTTAAGGGGTGAGAGATATGTTCACTCTCGTGCTTTTTGAGACGGTTTCACAGGTGTATACATATGTCAAAACTTAAACTGTATATCTTAAATATGTGCAGTTTATTATACGTCAATTATCCCTCAATAATGCTGTTAAAACCTTCTATAGTAGCTCGCCAAATTACTACCTGAGAAGATCAAAAAGAACTAATTTCACCTGTTCATTTTTTTCAATGTGGCTATTAGAAAATTTAAAATTATATATGTGGCCTGCATGATATTTCTAGGGACAGGGCTGACCTAGTGATTCTAGTCCATTTTACAGATCACAAAATTGAGGCTCAGCGATGGGAAGGAGCTTGCTCATGTGAGGAGGGGGAGAAAATTTCATTGATGGCAGGAATCCATAGGGCAAGAACTACTTACATTGGTAAAAAGACTCAGAGAAGTTCTTGAGGGCAGAAAGTGGTACCTGTCCTTGACCTTCACACCCTTGATAGGTACCAAGGCTTCAGGGGGCAGGGGAAATTTTGGAGCAACCTCAAAAACCCTGGAGGGAAAGGGTAAGGAGCAGAGCAGCAGGGGACAGACGAGCCAGAGACGGCAGAAGGCTGTGAGCTGTGTGTGATGTGAGCCCCCTGGACTCCACCCCCCAAAGACCTTCAGTAAATTCTACTCTCAGTTTCCTGATGGGAACTGAGGAGAGGTCTTGGCTCCATGCCTTGCTCAATGTGGTGAAAGCAGAGACCATGCCCAAAGCTGCAGACACCTGAGCAGCACAGGAGGCCATGAGAATATCAGTCTTCCCTATGCCTCCACCCCAAGACATCCGCAAATACCTTGGACAGGGCTCTTGACTTGCACAGGTCATGGCAAGGGGTGGAGGGGGGCTCCAAGAAATGTCCTTTAGATCTCGTGGGGCATGCAGGACCCTGGTAACTTGGGGCTCCGCTAGTATGATCAAAATTGTAAAAGTTAAGAAGAACATGATCAGTGATTATAGGCGTATTTCCCTCCTCCCACCCCTTAATTCAGCAATCAAACCAAAAAGGATTAAGAGAGTCTTTGCTATGTGCAAGGCCAACCTCCACCTCCACTGTGCTAGGTGCTGTGAAATATAGTACCAAAGTTTGCAATGAGTGACTTTTATTAAAACGAAGTTGGGTTCAGGATTATTGTTATTATAAATAAGAGTGGAGTCAGAGTTACCTCTAGAACAAGGTGACTTTCGCTCTAGCAAGTCCTCTTAAATGGGAGAAAAAGGGTGGGGTTGTAGCTTCTGTGGTGGGAATTGCACAAGACCCCCAGCCTGTCTTCCCAATGCGGAACCCTTGAGCAACCGTTAAGGATCGCTAATAGTTGTGGCCATGATTACTACAAATTTGAGTGTTGGGGGTAGAGTTGTTATCACAACCTGAGTATGTCAATGGGGAGCGTGCTTAGAGTGTGTTGTGGTGCCAAAAAGACTGAGAAGTCCTGGAACAGGGTACCAAGGTGGGATAGGCTGGCCGGAGTGAGAGCCCTCAATTTGCCTGGGGCCTGGTGCTGTTCACTGAGGTGCTCATGGAAGGCGTGGAGGTTTGGCAATGCCCAGCGAGACCACTCTGGGGTGGGCCAGAAAGCAAGAGAGCAAGCAATCTTCGAGACCCAAAAGCCCTCAGAACCAGCCTCTCTTTGGGGAAAGAAAGCATAAGCCTGGGGTCAGGCAGGGGAAGAGCTATAGACAATCACCGTAAACTAGCCCAGCTTTAGGCCTATGTGGCACTCTGCCGTGGGGTGAGGGAGCTGCCTGCCTTCCTCGGGGACAGAGAGGGAGGCTGGGAGTGGGGGCTGACTGAGGCCCTAAAGCTCCCAAACTCTAGGACGGCCATGTGGGGCCAGAGGGAAGCTGCAGTTTCTGCTTTTGCAGCTGCAGCGGCAGTGAAGAAAGCGGGAGGGCATCCTGAGGCGGGAAATGCCTATCAGTGTCATCCCCAGCTGCTTCCGGCTTCCACCTTCAAGGATTCCGGCTCCTCTGTGTCCCCGCCAACCCATCTCCCTTACCCCAGGTTCTGGCAGACAGCTGTGCGCCCCCCTCAGGGCCCACGTCACAGGTCCACTGAGGGGCTGTCAGCTCCCCATTGTTCTCGGGGCTTCTCTGGCATTCCGTTGGCTCACAAGGGGAAATGCCTGAAGCTTCCCCCCTACCTCCTCAGACATGCTTGGCCAAATAGTCATCACCACTCCTGGCCCCTCAAGGGACACTGCTTGAGAGGATCAGGCGAGGCTGACCGCACCACAAGGACACCTACTGGAGGCCAAAGATGGAATCTGAGGGGCTACCTAGGCCTTTGTTGGGTTCACCCTAAAGACCCCAACAGGACATCTTTTCTCTCTCCCTCCTAAGCACATACACACAGTTACCCCACAGTTACACACACACGCACGCACACACACACACAGCCAATCTTACCCATTTCCACACAGCTCTGCACACATTCTCACATGCACGCTCCCACCCCACCCGTTCTTCTAGGGAAGACGTGAGGTGTGGCAGGGTCAGAAGCTACTTTCCTGTGGGTGTGAAGTGGGACTCTTCCAGAAAGCCTTCCTTGACTATAGGCAAACTTTCCTGAGTGGCAGCTGCTGCCAACCCCTGCCTACTATGTGCCAGGCTCATAGGCACAGGGAATACAGTAGAAAACACAGCAGACGAAACCCCTGCCCTCCTGGAGTTTATGTTCCAGTAGGGGGAGAGGAGAACAATAAACAAAGAAGTAAAATGTATACATGGTGATGAGTGCTGTGGAAGAACAGGGAGGCCAGTGTACTTGGAGTGGAAGGCTAGCAAGAGGAGCAGTAGGAGGTGAGACCGGGCACATAATGAAGGCCAGATCCTGCAGGGCCTTGTCTGCCACCGTATTGGCGGAGACGGGGGTACTGGAGGGTTCTGTGCAGAGGCCTGACATGAGCTGGCTGAGAGCGTAAAGGATGATTCCAGCTGCTGGGTTGAGCATGGACTGAAGGGGGACAAGGACGGAGGCAGCGAGAGCAGTTAGAAGCCTCTTGAAACAATCCAGGTGGAAGGTAATGGTGTCTGAGGCCACGGTGGCAATGGTGGGCACGGTGAGGAGTAGGCGAAATCTAGATAGATTCTGGACGTAGAGTTGACAGGATTGCCCATGGATTAGACGCTGCCGATGTAAAAGAAAGAGGAGAATCAAGGATGACTCAAAAGGTTTTCACCTAAGGCACTTTGAAGTTTCCATTTCCTGCAGAGGGGAGAGAATCAGGTATTTACTGCGCTAGCAAGCGGAGAGAACCGGGCACTCAGTTACTGCCGTGTTAGGTTTGAGAAGACCATCAGATCTCCAAATGGAGAGGGTGAGCGGGCAGTGGGCTACACAAATCTGGAACTCAGGAGAGAGACCTATACCTTTCCCGTGTGTGTTTTCATGATTTTATGATGCATTGTGTCTATAAACAATTTCTAGGATTGCTTTAAGAGTGTTTAAACTTTATATAAGTGATACCATGTATGAATCTTTTTTGCAACTTGCTATTTTTGCTCAACATTAGGCTTTCACAATTTATCATGTTGAAATGTACAGTTTTTTCAATTCAGCTCTATGATATTTCATTGTATAATTATGCTTCAACTTATGTCCTCATTCCTTTATTAATAGATTTAGGTTGTTTGAATTTCTAGATGTTTCTTCTGCTTCTATGGAATGTGATGCAATGCTTTCCGGTGCTAGGCACACAGATACTAAATGATTGAATATTTCTAGTCACCTCCATCTGTGTGTCTGGGACCATTCATCCCCAGGCAACAGGGAGCAAAGCGTATCTGTTGATTTCATTGTGCCCTATTCACTAACCCGGGTCCAGCTAGATTTCTCCCTGCTGATCTTGGGTTAGCTACGTTGCCCAAACTGCTGGAAAGTAACAGCAATGGTCTGCACTTTTTAAGTTACCCCAAAACTTAATGCCTTAAAACAATGAGCATTTATTATCTCATGGTTTGTGTGAGTCAGGAATGGGGTGCAGCTTAGCTGGACCCTCTGTCTTCGGGTGTCTCACAGGCTACAGTCAAGTCCGGGGCTGGAAGCACCTCAAGGCTCAAGCGGGAGAGGATCAATGCTGCAGCTCACTCAGGGGGCTGTTGGCAGGAGCCTTCAGGCGCTCACTGGCTCTTGGACTTAGAGCTTCCATTTCTTACCAGCTATCAGCCACCCTCAGTTCCTTGCCACGTGGAACTCTCCTTAGGGCAGCTCACAACATAGCAGCCGGCTTCCGAAGAGCAAGCGGGGATGGTGAGAGAGAAAGACAGGAATCACAGTCTCACAATCTAACCTGGGAAGTGATAGCCCATCACCTTTGCCATATTCTATTTGTACGAAGCAAGTCACTAGGTCCAGCTCACACTCTAGGGGAGGGATTAGACAAGGGCGGGGATACCAGGAGGTGGGGATCATGGGGACCGTCATAGAGACTGCCTGCCACAGAAACCAGAGGAGGTAGGTGGGCGCAGGATCAATGGGATCAAATGCCTACAGAGGCATCAAGGAGGATGAAGGTGAGGGGGGCAGGGGGTGGAAGCCAGACAGCAGGAGCAGGAAGATGGACTATGGGCTCAGAGAATGAAGGCATCTGGCAGAGCCATCTGTCTCAGAACTTTGGTGCTGAAGTAAAGTGTGTGTCAGTAGAGGGAGGTATCAGTGGAGGGACGGAGAGGCTCCGAGCACGTTTGACGGCCAAGGGGAAGGAGCCAGTGGAGAGGGAAACATTGCAGATGGTGGAGGGGAAGGGGACAGTGTGGAGCCAGACCCCTAGGAGAGGAGGAGGGGCATCTCGGCATCTCCCCCTGAGCCTGTATGTAGCACACTGTAGGTGAGAAGCACTTTTACATGTGCATTGTTATTTGATCCTCATAGTGACCCAGTGGGGTTGGCAGAGCAGATTATAGCATCATCCCTATTTTACAGATGAGGAAACAGGTGCAGAGAGGGGAAGTGACTTTCCCGAGGTCATATAGCCAATAAATGTCTGAGCCAGGGCTAGAATTCAGGTATTCTGTCTCTGAGTGATTCAAGTCCAGTTCTGGTCCCTCGCTAGGCCCCAACACATTCAGCATGCTATTCCACTGCTCAAGAACCACCTTGGCTCCCTTGTGCCTGTGAAGTTGAGGACATCTCCTCATTCCAAGGGGACTGAATGAGAGAGTACAGTTTTAGTTAAAGCGGGTGGACTACAGCTGGAAAGGAGTGAGAACTCCTTGACTGTTAAGGGGCTGTAACTCATATTGAGTGGCTTTTTGGTAGGATGGGGCTGTGGGGAAGACCCTGCAGGGTGGTCTGGTGAGATATATGCTGTGGGGTCCATGGGATTCTGATTAGGCCCAATGAGGGAGTGGGAGTGGGAGAGCTGCCGAGTCCATGCGGTTCCAGCAGGGCCCCTCAGGGGAGGCCCGTGGCTAGGGAGGCTGGCTCTCACTGTGGAGTTGCTATCCCCATGATTTCCTCTCCCGGTCACTCAGTGCCACTGCCTCTTCAGGCAGCCAAGTGAAACAGTCTCCATCCAGGCCTGGAAGGCTCCAGCGAGATCTGGGCAGTTGCTGCTCTCCAGCCTTGGCAAGGCCTGTCATCCCCTTTCGGCTGGAGCCCGGCCCACTTTGGGCAACATTTGGGAACTCACTGGGGAGGTGGCAGTCTCCCTCTGGGAATCCCTGCCTCGGGCCCACCCCCTCCTCCACCATGGCCTGAGGCCTTCCGCAGGAGACCTGGAGCACCTTGACATTGGGGGTTGTCTCTCCCGGAAGGCAGGAACCCAAGCCCTGCCCTTTGTGAGCCCCAGAGCACACACAACTCACCCTGACCCTGGGACAAGGAGCCAATGACAACCAGTCATCTGGAACCACCTGAGCTACAAGGGTCCTCAGAGACCTTCTAGAGCCTCATTTTTTAGATAAGGAAATTGAGGTACAGAAGAGGCAGGAGTTTAGTCCGAGATCGCAGAGCTGCTGAGTGGCTGAGGGGGAGGGCCATAGACTGACAGAGACTCGATGCTGAGGAAGAAAGACAGCTAAGGCAGGAGCTCTTCAAAGCTGAGTATAAAAGGAGTTGATCAAGCAATGCTTGGGAAGGCCTGAGAGCGGCATGCAGCAGTGCTGAATAAACGCATCCTAAATAAATGAAAGTAATTGGTTTGGTGCTGCGGGGGGGGGGGGGGGGGGGGGGGGGGGGGGGGCCGGGCCGGGGGGGG
>NC_060276.1:20221413-20297484 GCF_021613505.1 Equus quagga | reverse complement strand
GGGGGGCGGGGGAGGGCCAGACCACAGGAGGAGAAAACTCTGCCCTTCTCCAGGTCCTGCCGGGTCCAGGTCTGCATCAACGAGATTGGAATAGCCATCTGGGCTTTCTCCCCAGGGGACCCAACTCTGACCGGAAACTGGAGGAGTGACCATGGGGGGGTTGGGGAAGGGAAGCCCCACCCTTACTAGAGACGAAGAGCCCCCCCACCCTTGTTTTCCCCTTCTGTTTTTTTGAGTGCTTACTTGGTGCCAAGTAGTATTAGAAACACACACACACACACACAGCGCTGATGCACAAGATCCCCAGGTGCCAGGCACTATCGACACCTCCATTTCACCGATCAGGAAAGAGCTAATAAGTGGCCACGTGGTCCGAAAGCCTGTGCTCCTGACAGCTAGACTACAGTGCCTTTTGGCTGAGAAGGGCGGCTTGTAGTGGAGCTGCTGCCCTGGCTGATCAAAGGCCCTCTCACTCAAAGCCACCCCTGCTTGGTGGTGGCATAGCAGGACAGAATTTGGGGTTGCCAATGTCCCGCATGCTTCCGTACAACCTCTACCTGTCATGGGGCCTGAGGTGCTCAGCTGAAGGGCATGTTAAGCCATTGGCCCCCACGAAGGCTTTGACCTGAGTCTCTCAGGCCTCTGCAGAGACAGCAGGGCCCCAGGAGACGGCACCAGGGCGGGGATGTTTGAAAAGCAAAGGAGGAGGGATGTGCAGGGCAGCCCGTCGTGATCTCTATTCACTTAGCACTTAGTAAGCACCTACTATGTGCCTGTGCAAGGGGCTGGGGCTACAGCGATGGGCCAGAGAGGCCTGCCTCTGCAGTCACAGAGCCCAGTCTAGAGAGGGAGGGCAACCAGCAAACAGCTACACCGTGGAGTGACAGGCCCAGCAGGGGGGCAGTGTTCTCATGGCCCACGTCAAGTCCAAATCCAGTGTGGCGCGCCAGGCAAAGCCTCCCGAGGACTTTACTCTTTCAGCTGAGATCTAGTCTGATTATTGCCACAGCCCAGTTTCCAGAGAGGGCCACTGAGGCCCAGAGAGGTCAAATGACTTGCCCAGGAACACACAGTTAGTGAGTCACAGAGCTGGGCCACAGAGTCAGTGCTTGGACTCCCAGTCTGGCACGCTCCCCACTGCAGCAAGAGCAAATGCAAACCAGCTCTGAAGAAGGGGGCGTTGTGCAACGGAGGAGAGGTGCGAGGCAGGCAGGGTTAGAGGGAAAGTGATCCTACAGGAGGGGAGGGTGTCCAGGGGGACAGGTGCAACCTGACGGAGCTTAGTGCCCCTTGAGCCCCAGAGAGGTCCCGGGAAAGCCTCTGGCCACAGCCCGCACACTCCCGCAGTTCCTGGAGGCCGCCAAAAGAGGGCCACACCCACCAGGCCACCAACTGGGGAGGTACTTCCATCTGTTACGGAGCTCTGTCTGTTACTGCCTCAGACCGTCCACGTGACGGACGGATGCGGTATTCATGACACCTTCCCCCAAATTTCCATGGCAACTAGGAATCGCCATCCCCCCATCCCAATTCACAAGATGTTCTGCCTGTTGTGACCAGCAGCTGTGTCAGGCTGTGAAGAAATAACACAACCGGCCTTCAAGACTGGATTTGCCCTCCAGGCATTCCTGATGCGGCAGAGTTGGATGTGGATACTAGGAGTGGGGGCAGGTGGCAAGGGGTCTCAAATGCTTCAAATGCATCCACCTGTCTTAGCTCAATGTCACCAGAGAGGCCATGGCTCAGCATTCATCCCAGAATCCCCTGCTGAAGTGATGCTCGGTGTTGATAGACCCAAGCTTCAGTTCACCCCCAAAGCTTCCATTTTCTCATCTGCTAAATAAAGATAACTATGCCCGTCCAAATGACTTGTTATAAAGAAGAAATAAGATGACATCTAGCACAGAAAGCATCTTCTAGCAAAATGTCTAACACATAGTAGGTGCTCAAAAATGTGAATCCAGAGTGTCCATTCTAAACCTTTTTGCCTGACGCCACGATGGACCTTCTCTCCTCTCTGGGTCCTTGTTACAACCTCCATGAACAGGTAGAAAGACGGAAGCCCCAGCGGTCCTTGGGAATTTGAAGAGCCCAAGTTAGAGGTCCCCAGAAGTTCATAATTTCCTGGTTTATTGGGAGTGGCCCTACCAGCAGAGAGTCCTGGGTTTTAGTCCTACTATACTAATGGTTGGCTGTGGGGCCTTGGGCAAGTCACCTGCCCTCTCTGATCCTCCCTGATCTCTCCCTCTCCATCTGGACCATGAGGGCCTATCCTAGGCCAGAAGTTTTCCAGATTGCGTTCCACAGATGACTAGGTGCCTTGGGGGACACTGTGGTGGGGAGCGGGATAAGAATGAATGGGTGAGGCTCTGGGCCCTCTGAGCCGGCTTTGCTGGAATCCACATGTGTTATGACTTTAAAAGTAGCTTGAAAACTCTAGCCCCATGCTCCTGACTTTGCTAGGGGGAGATGGTACCTTGGCTGCTTCCTCAGCCCCAGAGAGTGTGAGCCCCGTGGCATGGGAACAGCCACACCAAGAGATGCCCCCCATCCCAAAGGTACCCAAAGCTCCAATTTCTCTAACGCCAACCAGCCTAAGCCCTCTTTCTGCCCAGCCCTTCTCCCTGCCGGTCCCAAGGGCCCAAACCCAGGCTGCTTCGGCCAAACACACCTCCAGGAGTAGTATGATGAGGGGACCTGGAGCAGAGAGGGGGCCTCCGAGGGGGAACAAGTCCTGCCGGCTGGCTCTTCCCCTTAGGAGGGGACAGCAGGGGCCAAGCCCCCAGGACACTGTACCAGTAGCCCACCTCCCAGGGGATTCTTGCTGAGTGTGGCGGGTGGGGGCCTAATCTGCATTTGGGACAAAGCCTACCCGGTGCTTGAGTGTTGTTGCCATGGAGACTCAGAAAGGTGTTATTAGCATCTTTTCAACTCGGTGGCCCTGTGTGGTCCAGTCCCGTGCAATCTTAGCAGTAGCGCACCATCACCCTAGCAACCCATTAGCCTAGTGTTGTTACCATGGAAACCCCAGCAACGCCGATCAGCCAGGGAACTTCCCGAGGAGATGTGCACTAGGGGATCCACCCATGGCAGTGCCCACCCCACAGGCCTCCTAACTGACAGTGACCCACTCCTCAGACACTCAAGGATCTTTTCTGGAGTGAGCTTGGAGTCAATGTGACAGAAAAGAATTTGGTCCTGTAGAGTGGCAGAGCTATGCCTCGTTACCATGGAAATGCAGCTTTTAAGGATCTCAAAGCACGATGCAAAACTAACTTTTGGAGGTTGAGGCTGGCAGGAAAGGAGGCTGTGAGCCTGTCCTTCGTGGACTTGTCCATTCAATCATTCATTCACTCAGCCTGTATTGAGCACCCATTAATCCAGTGAGCACTGTGTGTGTCCTGGGCTTTTCCCAGAGGAACCACTACTCACTCACTCTCCTCACCTGAAAGAGGAGTAGTGAGGTAGGGGAGCATCTTTCTTCCTGCTTCAATCTCCGTTTGAGGAGAAGATGTTGACATGCCAAAGGGAATGAGATCAGAGGGTCTGCATGCACAGGGGGTGGGGGAGCAGGGAGACTGTTTGCTTTCTATAGTCTCCTGTTTTTAGCCTACTCCCTGCTTGAGTGTTCAGGGAATTGGGATCTTTGTGTGGTCTGGATCACCAAAGGCTTGGGCAGATATACGAGAAGATTCTAGCAGCCACAGCTCTGTGAAATCAGAACAGACTACCTTGGTAAGTAATGAGCTCCCCATCACTGATGGTGTGCAAGCAGAGGCAAAACAACTGCTCAGTGAAGACTGTGTAGAGACCATGGAGCACAATGATTAAGAACACAGGTTCTGGAGCCAGATGGCCAGGCTTCAAATCGTGGCCCGAATGACTAGCTATGTGACTGAGGGCAATTCTTCTTAAGCTTGTTGAGCTTTGGTTTCCTCATCTGTAGGATGGGGATGACAAGAGTATCTGCCTCATGGGGCTGTTGTGGGGATTAAATGAGTATAGTATATGGAAAGCACTTAGAAGAAAACCTAGCACATAGTAAGTGCTCAATAAAGACTAGCTTGTATTATCTAATTATGGCTCAACCAAGGTCCCTGATAACCCTGGGATTCTACATGACTGTTGGTTACAAGTCATCCTCAACACCCTGGGGAGAAAAAAGGGATTCTGGCAAGGGCGAGACTGGCCCCCCGGCTGGGGAGCCGGCTGAGGGGAGCACCTTAGAGCTTGGCCCCCACTCTTTACATGTTTCCAGCAATGGTCTCCTTTGCAAAGTGCTTTCGGATTCAGTGTCTTAATCGAGCCTCAAGACAATGCAAGAAGTACAACTGTCACCCCCATGTTATAGATAGGGGAGAGGAAGCTCAGAGGGAGAGAGTGGCAGAACCGGGATGGAAGCTTCCCCTCCATCACACTGCCTCGCAGTCCTCAGGGCTGGTGTATGGGGAGCACAGCAGTTGGAAGGGGCAAGTCACGGGGTGGGCAGAGGAGGAGCCCAGCCCAGCAGTAACCCGGGAAAGCAGCTCCCTGCTCTTTGCATTTCTCCAAGGAGGAGCTGAGGGCAAAGCTCAGGAGACAGAGGAGGGTGTTTCCTAGAAATACTGCGGGTGTTGCTGGTGTGCCCCACCCACCTGGGCGAAGGACAAGGCTCGGCCTGCTCATGAGCACTTACTTGAACCTGAACTTGAATCCTCTGGAGTTCCTACCCCTCTGAGCTCACTCAGAAAGCTGGGCCTTTGGGCAAAGTCCAAGGGAGTCATTAGACTCTGATCTAACATTTCTGTTCCCAACTT
This sequence comes from Equus quagga, assembly GCF_021613505.1. Taxonomy (NCBI): domain Eukaryota; kingdom Metazoa; phylum Chordata; class Mammalia; order Perissodactyla; family Equidae; genus Equus; species Equus quagga. The sequence goes on along the minus strand of NC_060276.1, from coordinate 20,292,688 downwards.
AACGGCTCGAGTATTTATCTGATGGCCAACGGCCTCACCAAGAGATTTTGCTTGCTGAGATTAGTAAGGTGGGCTCCTGTTTTCATGCTATGTGGAGGGGTGGTGAAGAAGGGTTGTGAAAAAAAAAAAAAACTTTCAGTTAGGCTTGAGAACAAGAGTGATACCCGAGCTCGTGGTTTCCTGAAGCTCTGGGTTAAAAAATATATATCACCTGGGAGTGTGGGAAACGAATGTGGGGGACATGGAAAATCTTTAATAACCAGCACGGCACGGGCACCAACTGGTCAGCAGAAGCAGCTAAAAAAGTCAGCTTTGACTAAGTCCAATGGATGCCCCTCCGACACACCTTGGTCTTTGCTCTTCTTCACGCCTCCTGCAGAACGGGACAGATAAGGTGACTTCCCTTCAGTGGCCCTGGCCTAGGCTTGGCGCAAGCAGTAAGAAATCCCTGCAGTTCCCAGGCTCAGCCAGCAGTGGGCAGCCTCTCACGCCACACTGAATTTCACCTGAAGGCTAACAGGCCTGGAGGAGAAAGGGAGGCAGAACGCAAGGAAAGTAGAACATATAAGAAGATTTCAGTGTCTGACCAGCCTGTGAGCGGGCCCAGGCGCACCCAGCCACCCACTCCTGTGGGTATGGGGCCTCAGCCCCTCCTGCCCGGTTGATGAGGTCGATCCAGCGTTGGGCAAGTTATCAGGAGATGGTGTCTTAGTTACCACAGCAGGCCCTGCTCTAGCTCTGCCCAGCCGGGAGCCGGGAAGGGAATCAGCCAGCACACACAAGTTGAATGGAATCTCTCATTCTGCAAGTCACGGCCCCTCTCAGGGGCCCACTTCCTGTCTGTGAAATGGGTTGAAGAATAAATCACCTCCGCTCACTCCCTCCTTGGGGCTTGGACTCAAGCGGGCTGCTCCCTCTGCCAAGACTTCCCTGAGGGCTCGGGTCCCACTGCTCCTCAGGGACGCATCTCGACCCCTTTCCCAACTGGGTCGTGCACTCTCTCTACAATAAACTTCCTAGAGCCCTGTGCTTTTCCAGAGCGCCCTTATCACAGTCCAGGGGCAGACCTTCCCTTGTGATTTGGGAAAAACACGGGATCTCCCTCACCAGGTTGTAAGGAATGTGGCACACAGTAGGCACTGAATAAGTGCTTGTTGAATGTTGAGAAATGAATTTCTATAGCTCTTTGCAGATGACAAAGCACTTTCACATGCAAACCCGGCACCCTCTGAGGCAGGCATTTTTCTCCTGGTTCACACGTGCATCTACTTTTTAGTGCACCACACATTTTAACTTCAGAAACTTCACTTGTGCCTCACGGCAAGCCTATGAAGAAGCTAGGCATTATTATTTCCATTTAAGAAACGATAAAACTGAGGGCCTGAAAGGTGAAGTATGACCCAAGCTTAGGACTTGGAAGAGCTAGGATTTTGAAGTCTCCAGGTCCCATGCTGGAAGGTGTGACCACTAGGCTGCCCCGTCAGTCAGCCCTGTGGGCATCGTCGCCTCCATTGTGGTTACAGCCGTGCTCAGTCTGGCAAGAAAGTGTATGGTGGGCACGCACATGGGCTTTGAGGGGAGACAAGCCTGGGTTCCCATCTGGGCATCACCTGCCCGTGACTTTCAGGACTAGGGGAACATCCGGTAAGGCTTCCTGGAGGAAGTGGCCTTAGCTGGCGCTTGAAGGAAGAATTTGGGGAGGTAGAGAGCTAGGAAGTCCGGGGAGACTAAAGGAGCGCCAGGAAATGGGGTTGAGTGACTTAGGCTGAGGCCTTCCCGGCTCCGCTTCCTGAAAGAAGTGTCTGAAGCTTACTCCCTCACAGCTTCGGCTGGGGCCAGGGCAGCAGCGGGCGGTATGGAGGGCCATGCAGCAGCCACAGGCAGCGAAGGCTGTCACGCCCTCGCCACACACCCTTGACTTGAAGCAAGGCGAGGAGCAAGTCTTCATCACTGTCCCTCCTCCACTGTCACCTACATGGTGTCCTACACAGAGAAGGCATTTTTCAGCTGATTGTCCAGGGGATGGGTTATTTTGAATCGGTCCTTGGGGAGGGGCAGGGAAAATGGGCTTTTCTTATGCTTGGGCTCTGAAAATGCTGGCACTGAGTTGCGGGGAGGTGGAGCCACTTCTGAAACTTGCACAGGGCGTGGATCCTGAAACTTGCCAGGCAATTTGGGAGCAAGGATGAGGGTGGAGAGGGCTGAGGTAGCCCAGGGTCACCTTGGGGTGGCAGAGGAGGGCAATCAGATTGGAAGTCTTGGGAACTGCAGGGTCTGAGATCTCTGAGGTGATGAGCTGGAAGGGGCAGAGTGGTGATTCCTCCCTCCTGAGACCCCTCCTGCACCCCCCTCATCCCTGTGTGGTCACCCGCCCCCGCCGCTTTGTTTAGTTTCCCTTGTCTTTCCACACCCCTCACACCTGAGGAGCTGGGAGTTCCGAGAGGAGGTGAGAGAACTCTAAGCCGTGAGAAAGTTTGGGAGCCTAGAGACGGTGGGTGAAACCTCATACCTATGCCGGGTCACCGGCCTCTATCTCCCCACTTGCTGGGAAGGGAGCCAGAGGTGTCTCCACCAAGCTGGAAAGATGGGCTGCTTCTTCCCAGCCAGCCAGGCCTCCTATGGTCCCTCAGACGCAAGCACTCTGCTGTTCCGGGACTGAGGGCACCAGAGTGAAGCCCTCCCCACAACCGAGAGCTGACTGCAGCCCTTGAGTGAATGCCTGGCATGTCAACAGTGACTTCAGCTTCCTTTACAGCAATGTCACCTTATGCCTCTTGTTTCATTTTCACATACCACAGGAGATCCTCAGCTGAACTTAGCCTTTCTGTGCCTCAGTCTCCTCAGCTATAAGATGGGGTTGTGGTGGGGACTGAATAAGTCAGGACGGGGGATGTGCCACCAGTGCTTGGCACATAGGAAGCCCTCCCTACGTGTTTGCTAGTATCGTCTAGCTATGTCCCTTTAAATGGGTCACTGTCCCTTTCTGAGTCCCACTTTCTTCATCTCAAAATGAAGGGATTTGGAGGGCTGGATGACCTCCCAGGCACCTGCCGGCTCTGCCCTTCTAGGATCCTATGTCTGAGGTAGAGAGAGCAGAGATTGTTGCCCTATGAAAATAGACGGGGGGGACTGGGACCCCCAAAAGATGAACTGACCTGCCCAGGGGCACACAGCCAGGTACAGGCCCTGCTGGGGTTAGGAGCCAGAGTGCCAAGCCTCTAGCTTCAGGCCACTGGGCTGGCTCAGCTGCAGCCTGCCCATTCTTTAACGCCCAGGGAGGATCCGAAAGCACTTCTTCTGCATGATGGGGTACATACGTGATGGAGGTCTGCGCAGCCTCTGCGGCCAAGGGAAGCTTGTGAAGACCCGTATAACCCAGCGCTGGCCTTCCTCACGGGCCAAGGTTCCCGTTTCCTGCCATATGCTGCTTTCTTCTCGCAGAGCACTGATTCCCTCTGGAGGGTGGGCCTGAAGCATCCTCACTGTTTACTGGGAGCCCCACAAAGCCCCATTCACCGGCAGATGCTTCACGCCCCCCCGCCCCTTCAAGGTGACCTGGGCAGGTGAGGAGGCTAAGGTCCAGAAAGGGCCAAGGAGAGACTTTGCCAAGCTGCCCAGCAAGCCCTGGGCACAAGCAGATTCAGGACGGGCACTCCGGTTTCTGGGCCTGTGCCCTGGTGTAGAAAGGACCCCGAGGGCCTGGTAGGGTTCCTGGAGCAAGTGCCCGGCTTTGCAATCCCAGCCCAGGTGCTGCCCAAGCTAACGCTGCCACAGGAGAGAATGCTGAGGGCCCAATCTGTCCCTGGGGAGGCCCTATGGGTTGTCTAGGATACTGGAAGTTTCCAGTGGCCAAGGCACACTCAGTGGGGAAGCAGACCCCTAGGGGGAGCATGGCAGCCGACTCAAGCTGAGGACACAGCCAGGTTTGAGGCTCGACTCGCCAATTAGTGGCTCCGTGAATTTGAGCAAGTGACTTGACCTCCCTGAGCCTGTTTCCCCATCTATTAACTGGGGATAATGACCGCTGCCCGGTCCACTTCTCAGGGGTAGAGTGAGGCCTAGTGGCGATGTTAGCTCCCACTAACGAGCTTGTGCCAGGGGCCGCACACTGTACCCAACACTTTACCTGCATCATCTCATTCAATCTTGACCACAGTGCTCAAAAGTAGGCAGAGGATCCCGCCCGATGCGGAAACGGGGCTCCTTGAGACCGAGACGCTGGCTGTCAGCTCTCAGAGATAAGTAAAGAGTGGTGCCGAGATTTGAACCCTGATCCGACCTCCAGACTTCCCTTTCCACTGAAAGCACTTTGTTAGCGTGATTATCAGATAGCGTCGCACAGAGACCAGTTCACAACCAGTTTATTAAATTCCCTTATTTCTAGACCTTGCTGCAGAAGGTAAGTCTTCCCCTCAGGCCCCAGACAAGGGTTCAAGGGCTGAGTTGAAGGCCTCGCTGATACTCCATGTGACACAGGGTTCAGCAAAATGTGGCCCGCCACTTGTTTTTATAAATAAAGTTTTATTGGAACACAGCCACACTCATTCATTTACGTTTTGTCTATGGCTGCTTCTGCACGACAATGGTTGGCTGGAGCAGTTGGTACAGATACCTGCAAAGTCGAAAATACTATCTGGCCCTTTACAGAAAAAGTTGACTGACCCCTGGGTTGAAACATTCGAGGAAATGGCTTGGATGTGACTTTGGCCTTTGGCTGAAGTCCAAGGCAGCAGCCAGGAGAGTGCCTCTCTGAGAACTGGCCAGTATGTAGGGAAAACTGGTTTTTCAAGGGAGACCTTCCACTTTGGAGGTTCCAGAGAAATGTTGGCTGAGTCAGCAGCTCCTTATAGGGCTGGGAGCAGAAGGTAGTAAGTCTTTTCTGCCATTCCCTTGGCACTTAGCTGGCACAGGCTCCCTCTAGTCAGAAACTTGGGATTGAGAAATTTCAGTTGACTAACCTTTAGGCCTGAAAATTACAATTCTATAAACACCTCAGAACAGCCACTCAGGCCAGGCCCTGGAGTTCCCTCAGTGGCAGCAGAGGAGCCCAGCCTGGATCGGGGGTCCCAAGTCAGCCAGGGCTGTGGGGGAGCCTAAAATATTAGCCCTCAAAGCAGCCATGGCTCATTTTACACTACACCTGCGGGCTGAAAAGCCGTGTGTGGTCTGAGTCTGTTCGCCTCCCTAATCTCTGTCATTTCAGAGGCCGCCTAATTTCCAGACGGATTTGAATGGATTGGAAACACTGTGGTTTTTCAGGTTCTCTGAAAACTGCTTCAACCTCTTCCTCCAAGACTTACGGTCAAGAAACAATCAGTTGTCAAGTGAACTCCTTTTTCTTTTTTGCCTCTGCGTCTTCAAAAACAGCCCCCTACTCTGATTCTATTGTATTTATCTGGTCAAGTCAAGAAATGGCCAAGGGGTGGCAACCCATATGTCCTGCCCTCTTTCGACTTGTCTAATTATCTTCACAGAAGGCCACCAGCTCCCCTTTTCCTCACCCCCTGCCCTAAGGAGGTCAGACTTGCAGCCACCCACTAGCATCAAGTTGACTACATATGCCCAGAGGACCCTGGTGACTGCTCCCCTTTCCTTGTCCCTGCCTCCACCTCCCGCTGTCCTCCCACCAACTTAATCAAATGTGATTGGGCCTTCTGGGGCCAGTGTTAGTTGGGCAGCCTCCATTAGCCTTTCTCTGATCCCACCAGGCCACACCATGCCATCTATTTTTATCGCACTTACTGAGAATACAAAGCACATTTTGTACTTAGGTCTCCTCTAATTAGGGGTCCGTCTAGAGTTTGCATTCTAGAGTTCTAAGTCCAGATTCTAGATTCACTTATTGGCCGTGAGCTTTTGGGCAAGTCACTTCACCTCTCTGAGCCTGTTTTCTCACTTGTAAAATGGGAATCGTGGTCTGTGTTGCCCAGTTGTTAGGATGATAAAATGAGTCGGCATTTTTTTTTTTTAAAGAGTTTTGTCAACTGTTAAAGGGCTACAGACTCTGGGTCGGTATTCAGTTGTCCTGCCACTACCCGCTTCTCCTTGGTTTCATGTGAAATTCGAGCTTTGGGGGTGATTAGGGAGCCAACAGAGCAATCAGCATGAAGCCAGCCCGCCCCAAACCTCCTTCCTAAACCAGCTCCTCTGACGACGAGTTTGCCTAAAAGTCAAAGTAGTAATTTTGAAAGAAGGCATTTTGTACCAATTTTCCTAAGAGAAACTTCTAAGATAATGTCATATTTTTAAATCACTATGTCACAATCTGCAGTATTTGTCAGTGATGTGATTGTTTTGCACGCTTGTGGGTGGCTTCTTCTATTTTATCTCCTATTGAGCAGTTCTATGACTTCTTAGCAAGTTTGTCTGAAGACCCTTTCTTAAAATTGTATATTTCTAGCACTAAATACTTGTCAAATCTGTGGCATTTCCCACAAGATTTAGCGAATGCACCTTTTAGATCACTCCTGTTTCCTCCTCGCGGACTTATTTTCTGCGATGTGTACGCCTGCGTGCACCTGATGAGTCGATTAAACAAATTAGCATGTTACCAATGTTCCTTTCTGTTCGGCAAGATATTGGCATTTTGACAACAAGCGTGAAGAAGTGAGACACATGGGGCAGAACGGCGTCGAACTCCTTACGTTTTATTTTGCAGGCTATCTCATTCATCAAGCAACTCTACTTCGTGACGCATAAAACGATACATACAAAGTCATTACCAAATGTATTTATTGCAGGAAACATAACATTTTTCAAGAAAGGCAAACTGGCTAAAAAGTCCCGAAAGTGTTCAAAAGTAGATAAAAATAGAAGACACCCACCAAGGATACAAAACAATTTTTAGTAGAAGTTGTATCTTTAGTCAAAATGTTCTTAAATAAATGGGTTTTTAAAAATTCTTCAAATGACACTGCAAGAAAAAAAAAATAGGACACCCAGGCAGATGCCAAAACACTTAAAAGTGGACTAAATTTTACGTGAACCAGTCATTAAGCGTACAGATTCCTTTTGTGAGTTTGTGGGAAATTGGTTTGAGGCCATTTGACCCAGAACCAATTTGGGATGCAGGCACTTACCTCCCTGCACGTGCAATATGTGGGCATGGGGACAACCAGGGACCTCAGGGGACAGGAACGCCCCTCCTGAAAGCGACCTCCATGAGTAAGGGCAAATTGTCAGCTTTTAATTCTTTATTATAAAGACATATTTACATGGAACAATCTTTACAAACACAGTGAACACAATTATGGGAAGGGGACAATTTCTTAATGAAAAGGGCCTTAATATCTTTATATAAATTAGTATAAGAATCATACACAACCACTTTAAATAAGACAGCCCCCCAGCCTCCCACTGTCCTCTGCCCTGTGTCTCCTGACTTTCCCAGCTGTCCCTCGTTTCCCCCCTTCCCCATGGGGCTGGGCAGCTGATGCGGCAGGAGATGCAGAGAGGAGGAGGGGGAAAGGCCCGGTCCCTGGTAGGGGCGTCAGTGGCGAAAGAGGCTTTCTGGACACTGGCCAGCCCCCACTCCGAGCCTGAGGGGTGTGGGGGAGGCAGGAGCCCAGCCTGGCTCCCCAGGGCGGGCCTGGAAGCAGCAGCAGCAGCAGCAGCAGTAGTAGTAGCATTAGCAGCAGCGGAGGTAACGGGGAGAGGCGGATAGGCAAACCTCGGGGTTATTGTGGGACTCGGGGGGCCCTGACTCCCCCTGCCCCCATATATACATAGGTGGCCATCAGGCTCTTGTCTTCCCTTTTCTCCCTCCCGGGAGGCCTCTGGAAAAAAAAGCCTGCTCAGACCTACACTTCCTCCTATCTTCCCTTCCTCCTTTCCTCCCCTCCCTCCCTTCCTCCCTTCCTTCTTCTTCTCACCCCCGCCTCCCCTACGATGGACAGGTCACTGGGAAGGAAGGTCCAGTCAACAAGAAGGGAAGGCTATTGAGTCCAGTTGGTCAAGGCCCCGTCCTGGCTCCTGAAAACCAGCACTGGGGTTGCAATGGTAGTCTCAGTGCCCGAGCTGCCCCCATGAAAATACCCAGGGTCTGCGAGTGCTGCAGGAGAGGGGCAGCTGGCCACTTACAGAACTTTTCCGCTCAGATTGGGGAATGGACCAGCGGAGGCAGGCCAGGGAGGCGGGAGCAGCTCCGTCCCCACACCACCACGGGGCAGTTCACGGCCGGCTAGCCTCTCCCTTCCCAGCTACCCTCAGCCCCGTCCCCGGGAAAAGGCACTTAATGGGTTTTGAAAAAACATGATCAAGAGGGAAGAGGACATCATCAAGTGGGAGTTCGGAGACCTGGGTCCTCATTCTGGCTCAGCAGTAACCCTGAGCAGGTCACTACCCCCTCCAGGCCTCTGTCCTTATAGGAGTTTGCAGAAGGAGGCAGAGCTAAGAGATCTCCAAGGTTCCTTTTGGCTGTGATTCTTGACCAAAATGATCCTCCTGCTTGGTTTTTGGTCCTGGGAGAGTATAGAGCCATCTCAGGCCCAGCACCCTCTCCTCCTGAGGTGGAGTTTGAACTAGCTGGGGTGGGAGTTGGCAGGTGGGGAGGGTATGAGAACACAGGGGAAGGTGAGAGAAGTGACAGAGTACTTCACGGCCCCGCTCCTTCACCTCTTCCCTAACCCAGACAAGCATCAGGGTGAAGAAGAGGCCACAGCAGCTCTTCCTCCTCTTCTCCAGCGCTTCACCCTTTGCCAGAGCACCAACCCGCTTTCCAATGTCCCCCAAGGCACCCTGTGTGCATCCCAATGCCCCAGCCCCTCTGACTGGAGTCTCTCATTGCTCATCTCTCTATTCCCCTCTGGAGGCTGGATGAAGGGTCCAAGTGACACAAAAACATGGGATCTCCTGGAGCCCATTGAAGAAGGGAACTTCCATTAGGCCCCCAGGGCATACCTGAGGAAGGAAGCGCCTAGTAAAGGGTTAGGTGTTAGATGCAAGAAGTGGGGACCAGAGTGGGGGGCGTGCCAGGGACAAGAAGGACAGCCTTCCAGTGCAAGGCCTCCAAGGCCAGTCTGGGGAGGGGCTGGGCAGAGGGGCTGAATGGATCCTTGTGAGAGAAAGGGAACCACCCGCACCAGGGGCAGGACCACGCAATTCAGGGAAGCTGGTGGGTGAGAAGAAGCGGGACCATCAGCAGCTGGGATGGGTGCAAGATGAACGGCGAATGGGCGTGAGGGCACCAGAGAAGCAGGCCAATCTATAGAGTAGAGAGAATCGCAGGGGGTGGGCGCTTCAGGGCCTCTCCAGTCCTAAAGAGAGAAAAATGACCAGAGAGAAGTCAGTGACATGTCTTAGGTCAAGGAACCACCAGGGACAGGAGAGGAGACAGCCTTCATAATCCCCCCCGCCCATGACCCTGCACCTAAAGCCCAAGGCCCCTGAGTAGATGCCACCCTGTCCCGGCTCCAGGGGGAGGGACACCAGGCTGGCCCTGAGGGGCAGGCTTAGGCCCTGCTCCCTCTGCTGCCACCTTTGATTTTTCTCTCCTTCCCACAGCTCTGGGCAACTCTCCTCCTGCTCTCTGCCTGCTACCCGCTAAGGCTCCCCGCCTCCCTCTCTGCCCCCCTGAGGATCCATACTGCACAACTGTAGGAATACCCTGGGGGCACCCCTCTCCAGCTCATCAAGGCTCTTCAGGACTTCTAGAACTCTCCAAGTGGGCTAGCCACCCAGGCAACAGGGTGGAGAGGAACCAGCACTCAACTCCTGGGGAGTCAGGAGATTGGCCTTAATTGTCAGTCTCCTCTCTGGGCCTCCATCTCCTCGTCCATAAAATGAAGGCGCTAGATAGGTGCTCTGTCAGCCCGGATGTTGTGTGCTGCCGGGACTGGTTGGTGCAGGTGTCTGGCCAGCGATAAGCAGCAGGGTCACCCAGCTGCCAGGCTGCCACCACCCCCCAATCCCCTCAGTGCCACGCACTGACCAGAGGCTCAAGTACCTGCTTCAGAAAGGCATGGGGCCCTTATGGGAGAGGCGTGGCCGCTGGCGGCGGAATTTCCTCCGCCCTCCCTGCCAGGGCCCTGGTCCGTTTCTCGACCCTCTGGGCTGCACCAGGTAGCGGACATCGCCTTCCTCCAGCCCCTGCCCGTCAGGAGGCTGCAGCAGGGGCCCTGCAGGAAGGAGAAAGCCTGTCATCAGGAAGGCTGATGGAAAGGGGCAGGGGTCCACGGACCACAGGCCCACGGTAGGGGGCAAAGTCTCGATGCGGTGGCGCTCCTCATAGCTTCCGCTTCTGCTTGTTTTTATCTTCCATCCCGATGAACAATTTAGAATTTTTACACTATCCCGGGGCAAACGGAGCCCACTACTCACATCTTGCAAACTATGTACTGACTTTACATCCTTTGGACAGTTCTATCATGTTTCTGACAGGCACAAACATGTTCTTTGTTTATAAGATCACTGGGGGTGCAGTTTGGGCATTACACCTGTACTCGGCCGGGGCAGAGCCGGCAATAAGCCCGCCCCCCCCCCGCTGCACCCTTGCAACCAATACACTTAAACATTTCAAACACACAACATTTCAATGAAATGACCGCCCCCCATGCACCCATCGCCCAGATTCAACAGTTATGCACGTGGAGTCACATATGCTTAGTGATCTCTTTTCTTTCTTTGCTGAGGTATTTTACAGCAAATCCAGAACATCATGTCATTGTACTCCTCCATCCTTCAATATGCAGGTGACTCACTTTTCGGTACCAGAGATCTCATACGTCACCCCTGGGCATCTCACCAGTCTTTAGGCATCTCTGGGGCTCACTTGCTCCTGTGGCCGCCCTGGGGGTGTGGCTGGGGGTTTGGCAGGGAAGTGGGGTGTCTCTGACTCTGCCTGCCTGTGCTGAGTTCTATTCACCCTCTGCCCAGATTTAGAGGCCAATAAATATTGCATGAATGAATGAGTGAACAACTGAGTGAATGGTCACCTGAAGCAGCAAGTCCGTGCATGAGGAGGGGGCGGGCTGCTACAGTTGGCACGTCCCCACTGGATGCCCTACCTCCTGTCATCTCCAGATCACACCCCATCCTGTGTCTGATGCAAATTCCTTCCATTCCAATCCCAGCTGGCTTCTCTTCTGCTCTGGGGGGGGGGCGGGGGGCTCCTTTCTAAATCTGTCCACATCTGGCTTAGAGTAGAAACCACTCGATGCCAGACCAAGCGCTGACAATGGAATCCAAGTGGTGCTGGTGTTCTTGGGTGTGAAGACAGAGCAGGCACCTGGGCCAGCTCTCATGGAGGCTGCAGTCCAGCCAGGGAAGGCGAGCTGCACTCCAGAGCAAGCCTGGCTGCCGGAGGCAGGCAGAGCAGGGAGGTGAAATGGTGCTGGGCACGAGGCGGGCTGGCAGAGTGCTTGTGCGACGCCCAGTATGGAGCTGGACTGCAGAAATAACCCCCCCTTCTGAGGCCGGTGATCACAAACCCCAGTCTCTCTCCCCTGCACCATCAGATTTGCCTTCAGCTATATCCCTGTCCGTCAAGTCCCATTTCCATCCATCCAGGAATCCCCATCACTAGCTCACAGTTTCCATAGAACCACCCGTTGGCTGCTAGCCCCCCAAACATACTCCTGGCGGCTCCTCCTTCCCCCTCCCTGCCTCCAGCATCCCCATACTTGGGTTCATTCCTTGGCCCCTTGGCTCTTGTGATGCCTCCTCCATTTGCACACAATTTCCAGGCATTTATCTCCCTCATGGGCCAAAAACAGACGAGGTTTGTCCTTAGGACCCTCCCTACCCAGGCTCCCGGGGCCTGCCGCTGTCCACGCACACTCTCACCCAGACACACGCCCCCACAGCCCACACACACAAACTCTGTAACCCTCCGTCCTCCCTCTCCAAGAAAAGTCATAGACCCCTTAGGACCTGCTGTTCACTGGCCAGACTTCTGTGCTTCTGGTCGGGATGGGTTAATTTGTGACCTCCTCCTCCAATGAAAATTACCTAATCTGAATTAAAATAAAATTATATTTGTCCTTTGGGGCAATAGGTATGGATGGAAGTAGGAGGTCACTTCCGTCTGTCATAGAGCTACCCTCTTGATGCCATCTGCAAAGGGGCTGAGCTGGGGTGGGAGAGGAAGGAAAGGCCCTTACTAAGCCCCCCACCCCAGCTGCTTCAGCTTCTGCCCTGTGTTCTCGGGTCCCCTCAAGGCTGTTCGTGCCCACTGAGGGGGCTAGGAATGATGCTGATGAGGAGTCAACACCAGAGAAATAGTCGGAGTGGGAAAGGCTGTGCTAAGGGTGTGGCCAGGCACAGGGGAGCTCCCTAGGGGCCTTGGGAATTTAAGAGAGGCCTTGGTTCTCGGGGCTATGCCCTTGACTACTGGAGGAGGGACAACGGCACAGGCTAAGGCCCCAGGGGTACAGTAGGCAGGGAGACAAGAGGCACAGTGCCTGGACAGGGAGGGCATCATCTCCAAATGCTCAGCACCCAGGACTGAGTGTTGGTGGCAGTCAGGGAGGGAGGGCTGGGGGTGGAGGGCCCTAAGTGGGGGAGGCCAAGAGCCAGGATGGGGAGCAGGAATGGTGGCTCAAACTCTGGCCAGGGAGCTGTCTAGACTCTTAAGTTTGCAGAGAACTACCCTGAGATGACTGAGCATTCAGCCAGGCTCTGGAGAGCAGCCAGAAGCCCCCGGCATCTTGCATCCCATTGAGGAGGGGGCTCACTGTCTTCCTGGTAGCCGGAAGTCTGCAGCTTCTCCTGCATGCTGATCCCATCACCCACCGGCTTCCTATTCTTGATTCTGAGTCTGGTTCACCCCAAGATAAGCTGACACCTGAAACCCTGGCTTTATGCTGTCCGAAGGGACAGATCAGGGGCTGTTGGTTCTCGTCACTGCAGAGGTCCCGGCTGTACAAAAGAATTCCCCTGTAGAAATGGGGGCCATCCCCAGCGCACTGAAATATTTTTCTTCCAACTCATTTGCTACTTAAAGGGAGACTGGGACAATCCCCTGAAGAATCTCAAGCCTAGAGGAACTGGAGCATTGTTCTCCAAAGTGCCACCAGCAATGAAGCTACAGCATCTCCACACTGAGAACCACAGTCAGGGAGAGAACAGAGTTTGATTTTCCTGCAATCTGAACTCCAACCCAGCCAAGGCACAAAGAGGTACATGCGACTTTTTAGGACCACACCAACCTCACCAGGAATGACACACTTGTTTTCCTCTCACCATCCAGCCTATCTTGTTATTGCTTTAAAAGCCCACACTAGTGCTCTGGTGAGAACCCTACTGGCTACGTCCCCTCCATTGCTCCAGGGTCCTGCATGTGTCTCCAGGATGGGGTGTTCTTCCTTTGTCTATCCAGCCCCCCAGCCCAGTGCCCTGAGCTATCTTCCTGTGCCAGCTTTGTCGCCCTCGGACACGTCATGACCCGGCAGCCTGGTCCACCACTTCACACGCATGAGTCGTTTGCTGTCGAGAGACCTGACTCAGGTTATATGGGTGCTTAGAGCTTAGTGATTGGGGATGGAATGCAGATGCCCCCTCCCTAAGCAGGAGGGGTGCAGTAGGCTGTCCTCACACTGTCACTGTGACTGCAGGCTTCGAACTGGGGCTGGGGAGGAGGAGAAGAAGAAAGAGAGAGGTGCTCAGAGAAAGATCAAGGGACACTTGGACCTGGCCCAGCAGCTCCCAGGCTCAGAAGAGTAAAGTGTATGTCAGGTCAGGAGGCAGTGGAAGAGCATGTGTGTGTTGGGAGTGGGGGGGCGCATTCCAAGTCAGGACAGTGTGTTGAGGAAGAAGCGCGGTTTTCAGACCTGAGACTTTGACTGGGGACCCTGGCTGGGGAGGACATGCAAGTCTGGGCCAAGGGTGAGGTGGGCCTGGGGTCCCTGTTTCTCACCCAGGATGGGAGGCAGGAGGAGCAGGACATGCGTACCTGGACCCTTGGCTGGTGGCCACCTGCATGGAGGTGCCCCACCTCGGCTCCAGGAGAGATCACGGGGTGGAGAAGTTTCCAATGCTAGGCTTAAGAAGAACATGAGGGCAATGAATTTACTCAAATCAGGGCGTGAAGACAGATGACCTATTGAAGAAGCGTGAATTAAAGCAAGAAGTGGCAAGTCTGGGCCAGACACAGCGTTCCTTCCTCTTGAAACCAGCTCTCCCCTTGATCAGTCCTGCCCCAACAGCTGGGCCCTGAAAGGGTTTGAGTGGTGGTCTGTTGGCCAACAGTTCCCACAGCCTCTGGGGGAGCACCAAGTGTGTACATCAGGAAGCCCCAGCTTCCTCTGCGATGCCCTCTCTGCACCCATTCTTTCTTCCCTGAAGGCACCTCCTTGGACTACTTGCCATTGGTGGTATCACATTGGGTGTCTTGTCTTGCCAACTGCACTGCATGGTAGGCTCCTGGAGGGCAGGCCCATGTGGTGTCCGCATTCCTATCTTTTGCTCTCTCCCCGCCATTGCCTGACTGATGGGAGTTTCTGAGGAAAAAGCCTGTTCCCCTCTTACCAGGCAGGTGGCTGACCCAGCACTTAGGCCCTGAAGAGGGAGACCTCTGGACAGCTAGCTGAAGGCAGGTGGTGCCAGACTCAACCAATTCACCTTCCTGAGAAGCCAGGCAGTGCTCCCAGCGCCAGGGCAAGTGCCAAAAGGCAAGGGCAGAGAAAGGAGGCAGCCTACAAAGACAGGGAGGTGGGACCCCGCCAGGCCCTCAGAGGCTCCTCGGTTGCAGGCCATACCCCCACCCTGCGCCTTTCCTCTAGGAAATTTCCTCCTCTGCCCTCTCCTTCCCTCTGACCCCACCTCCCTAGGACTGCAGCTCTGGCACTGGTATTAGTCCACCTGGTCTTGGCCTTCCCCTTCTGTGGTGCCAGGCAGGCAGCAGTGACAGCCAGATCACAGGGCTGTGGCAGCTGGAGGTGAGAGCTGGCAGCCCCAGGAGACACTGACACACAGAGGACAGGCAGCCTGGGCTGGGGCTACTGGGGTATGGGTGGGGACTAGGCTTCGGGAGGGCAAGGGACCACCAGTGCCAAGTATGCCAGGTGGGGGGTGTGGTGCAGGTGGGGGCAAGAAGACTCCCCCTCCCTGAGCTGCATGGAGGTGTCAGGTCGGGCGCTGTGTTCCGTGGGTTGGTGCCCGGAGACAGGGGGACTAAGGTGAAGCATGCCCATGCCTGGGGCAAAGGGAAGGCCGGAGCCTGAATATGGAAGATCCAAGTTCCTAGGGCGGCCAGGAGGCTGTGGGGAGGGCCTCGTGTGCAGGAGCAGAAGAGCAGACCAGACAGGACCTTGGGGTAAGGGAGAACACCAGCCTGGCCCGGCCCTGCCCGGCTTGGCCTGGAGGAGGCTGCCTCTGCTCATAGGCAGGCTGAAAGGAGCAACAGCTGGGCTCCACGCGCCGCCTCCGCCGCGCGCTCTTGCCTATGCAACAAGTGTCACGTCTGCATCTTGGCACATCATCACATCATCCCCAGGGGCCCGCGCCCCCCGGACCGGCCGGCGGCCCCTAACCTCCAGGGGTCAGAAAACTTTCGATGCGAGAGGGAGCTCAGCCCACCGGGGTCAGGTCAGCTCCCTCCACTGATCCACGGGGAGCGGGACATGTCCCCCCACACGTACCCTCCTCCACATGGGGTGCGGGGCGCGGGACACGCTGCACACGCCTGCGGCCCTGAGCTCCTCCTCGGACCGCGAGGGGTGGCCAGGAGGGACAAGGAGCCAGGCGGGTAATGCCCGAGCCGGACCCGAGCCCCGGGAGGAAGCGGTCCCCGCTGCCGGCCGGTCCCTGGCCTGGGGAGCCCTGTCAGCGGGCCACCCGGCGCGGCCGGCGCGTGGCTGCCCCTGCGCGGCTCGCGCCGGCCCGGGAGGCGGAGGCGGAGAGCGCGCGGGCGGAGGGGAGGGAGCGCGCCGGCTGCAGCCCGGGCTAGGGGAGCGCGGCGGGCGGGCGCGCACTCACCTCCGCACACCGCCGTCAGGGAGAGCCAGAGCAGCAGGAGCGCCTGCACGCAGAGCCGCAGATCCATGCTGCTCCTCCGGCCGCCGCGCCGCGGCTCTGGCCGGGGGCGGGGAGTGCCGAGAGGCCCGGCGCCCGGAGGCGGAGAAAGGCGCGAGCCGCCGCGGCGGGTGCGTGCGGGTGCGGGCGCGGGGCTCGCGGGGCTCCCGGGCCGCGCCGCAGACTGGCCGGCCGCTGCCGCCTCCCTCCTGCAGGCTCCCTCTCCCGCCGCGGGGCAGCGCCGCCAAGCTGGCCTCGGCGGCTCCGGGGGCGGCGACAAGCTCTTTCCAAGCGGCTGGCTGCTCGACCGCGGCTCCGGCTGCCCGTGGCCCAGGCTGCCAGCGAGAATGCTCCCCACTCACTCCAGGGGCTGCATTTTGTAGCTTGTGGCTTGGCCGCGAGCCCACTTGGTCATGTGGTCATCGAGAGGGCTGGAGGGGGGGCCAGGAAGAGGGAGAGGGAGCGGGCCTCCCGCACCGCCCCCCTCCCGGCACGCACGCTGCAGCCCCAGCCAGGGCGCGAGAGGGAACCTCGAGGTGGCCCCACAACAAAGGCTGCACTGCCGCTCCGACAACCCACAACCGCTCCCCGGACAATGCCTGCCTGGCTGGGGGCCAGAGAGTTTTTGAGACCTGAAGGATTTCAAACACAGGAAGCATTTGGGGCGGTGGAGGGGCACACTTAACCCTTTCTCACCTCGCTTCCTTAACAGCTGTCAGGGAACCTGGGCGCTCCGGGAAAGACCCGGCCCAGGCTGTCCCCACTCACCCCCTTCACCTCGGACCCGCTCCTTCCCCCTGCAGCTCTGCAGCAGCAGGGGCTGGCCGAGACCCCCACACACTGGCCCTCTTCTCTCCTCTGCATCTTCAGCTGGCTTTGTATTGGGGGTGACTGCCTAGGCTTGTGCCCAAGACCGCTTAATTGCCCAGCGCCCCCGGGAGGTACCCTCTACCCGGAATGCCCCACCCCACCCATCCTGCCCCTGCGTTCTCCGTTCTTGCAGCGGCATCTCAAATCCCAGGTCATCCGAAAGACTTCCCAGGATAACAATAATCCAGGAGGAGCTGCCCCTGAGTTCCTCCTCGCTGTGGGACTTGCAACAGCCTCTATGGCGTCCCCTTTCTTCCCCATTATGGTGAGAGTGGGGTGGTTTACCCACCTCCAAACAGTCTAGGCTTGATTCATTTTGCACGTACTCGGGATTCCCCTTTGTAAGCGGGTCCTTCCCAGTGATGTGTTTGCCTTCCCAGGCTAGACTGTCGGCTCCTACAGCCTGGAGCTCCCAAGGGAAGAGACTGCCTCTTTCACGGGCCTGGGAACCCCCTAAGATACAACCTTGTCTTCTCGTTCTTCTGCGTCTCTCCAAAGTCCCCAGGATTGGACTCTGCACATAGGTGGCACTCAACACATGTTAAAAGACTAAATTGAAAGGTTTTTCCACATTTCAGCCAGCCAGGCAGTTTGCTTGAAGTGAAAGTCCAGATTTACACCAAAAATACGTTGGATAGTGTGTATGTGTGCCATAAAAGATGTGAGAGACCACGATATATTTAAAATATGTTGGAAATGTTAAAACAATCCAGTGCATACACTATTTATCAGTCTCCCTCGACCGTAATGGTCAGCTCCTCACGAGACGGCTCTCTCCTCTGTTCACAGCTGTATCCCCAGACAGTGTGGGACGTGGTTGGCATTCAATATATAATTTTGAACACACAAATGAACTTTTCAAAAACATGCCTATTGCCTAAATCAAAGTAGTGGGAAGGGAATAAAATAGGGTTCTTGTTACTAGCCTGTGGCTCCCTTAGCCGCTGTCCAGGAGGAAAAAGGCAGAGACGGGTGGCACAGAGCACCTCTCTTCATCGCGAGGCCCAGGCTGGCAGCCGCGGGCATCAGCACTAGGAGGTCACTTCCCCGGGGCTGTCCCCCCGAAAGAGTCTTCCAACTGGGAGGAAAAACACGTGGCCTCGGATCTCCACCCTTATCTGCTGTAGTGCCTTGCTGTCGTCACTTAAATTTACTGGGTCTCATGGGGATGATCGTCTTCGCCCTCCCCCTCAGGGTTATTATGGGATTAAATGAGATAATGTACGTGAAGGTACTGTGCAAATGGGGATGAAACCCTTGTAGGGCCGTTTTTAGGAAGTGTGATACTCCAACCTCTGATTGAGCAAGCCCATGCACCCCCAAACAAGTGCCCCCGCGTAAGTAGGTTAATAGACCATTCGTATTTAATCACAGCTTTCCTAGGGTGTGTATGGGCATAGCTAAGTGCTTAGAGCTGTGCTTTCCGGTATGGTCGATACTAACATCTAAAATAAAATGACAAGTTCGCTTCCTCTGTTGCACTGGCCACATTTCAATTGCTCAGTAGCCACATGTGACTAGTGGCTACCGTACTGGGCAGCACAGAACAGAACCTTTCAGTCATTGCACAAAGTTCTATGGGACAGCGCTGGGTTAGAGCACCTCATTCATTCTTCCTTTTGCTATAATCCTTTTTTTTTTTAAATTTCTTCTCCCCAAAGCCTCCTCATTACATAGTTGTATATTCTAGTTGTAGGTCCTTCTGGTTGTGGCATGTGAGACGCCGCCTCAGCATGGCCTGATGAGTGGTGCCATGTCCAGAGCCCGGGATCCAAACCAGCAAGACCCTGGGCCCCTGAAGTGGAGCACGCGAATTTAACCACCCGGCCACATGGCCGGCCCCTATAATCCCTTTTCCAACCTTACCTAGTCTTCAGAATGCACAAGGGAAAAAATACAAAAGCAAACCAGTAGCATCCAAGGCAAGCAACACTCAGTAAATAGAAGGCATGCATGTAAATCAAGATGTAAAGAGCTGAACAGGTGGGAGAATCATGTTTTAATCTAATCCTTTTCCATTTCACCAAATTGCATTCATTTTTCCAGTGCCAGATCCAAAATCTTATTCTTTCTCCTTTCTCAGGCCACTTTTACCCATGACGACCTTGCCCTCTTCGTAACGGCTATGGCTGTAACTTTCAGTGGCAGTTTCTCTTGCAATGCTTCAGGAGCACTTTTGTGTCTGCACACCATGCTCTGCGGGCCTGTGGAGAGGGTCCACCGCCGGTGTACCCCTTCTGGAACTGAGGCCCAGCAAGCAAGGAATGCAACCCTGATTGCTGACTCTGAAACCCCCGTGGGCTCCATATATCTCAATATCATATTCAAATGACCAGTTTTCATATGTGTCTCCACCCACCAGATTTTCAGGTCACTGGACTGACAACACCTAGCACAGTGCCCAACACATACTTGGCACTCGGTATCTCCTTGTTGAAGAAATAAATAACTGTTGGCATAACTCTGTGCTGTCTTTTGTTCAGGAAGATGATACTATTGAGACAATATCAGCAGACGAATGTTTTAAGGTGTTTCTTCAGGGATGGGGAGGAGGTACATGAAACCGTGCACATGGGTGGGGCCCATGGTCAGGGACAAGACTCCGTTTCTGTTCAAGGTCAGGGGCAATCCTGGGGCCGAGGTAGGACTCAATGTATTGTTGAGGACAGAGATGAGATAGCTGACCTATGTGAAGCCAGCCTGTGATTTGTCCCCCTCATCAGCGCTGTGCAGAGGCTATTCGGTTCGGCTTAGTATCGTATGTCATCACCACCAGTTGATGGTGCTCTCTTGACTCAGCCAGCTCTCTGTCCTGGAGGTTTGAGTGGGCAGTGTGGTGTATTAGAAAGAACCCAGCTTTTGGAATTTCAAATAACTGAATTCAAATCCTGCCCCTCAATCTCATTCGTTAACTGTGTGACCTTGGGACAGGTATTTAACCTCTCTGAGCCTCAGTTTCTTCAGCTGTTAAATGAGGACAGTAATAGTCTCTACCTTATTACGGTTGGGAGATTAAATGAGATAACGCAGATAAAGTACTTAGTACCGCCCCGGCCCACAGCAGTTGCTCTTCAATGGTAGTTTTCTCCTCTTCCTGACGTGCCCCTCCAGCCTTTGAGCTCTGGCCTCTGACCCTTTGAAACTGATCAAGAAGGACAGCCTCTGTCTCTGCCCTGCTCCACCCACACCTGTCTTCTTAGCAGCCATCAGAACTGCTCACTGTCTTACTCCCCAAAAGAGCCGATCTCTGCTGGAGCTGAGCTGACGAACGCACTGGATCCCGGGGGTTCGTGCGTGATAGCAGTTTGAAGTTTTGCCTCGCAGGTATGGTCTTCATTTTGATGGGGGCCTTTGGGAGACGACGTCCTACCCCAAGGTAACAGCAAGCTCCACCCTTTTGAGCTCTACTTTAGTGACTTTCAATTGGCTGCTCTACATAGAGCTCACCTTGCTGCAAAGTCAACTCAAAAAAGGATCCCCTTTGGCGACTTACAACCCAGCTCTCAACCTGCAGGTCTAGCCACTGAAGCCTCAGAGGGCAAGACTGCTGCAGCTCACTGCTCTCTGCCTGTCCCCACAGATGAGGATGAGGATGATGATGATGATGGGGATGATGATATAGCTAAGATTTACTGAGCATGTGCCTGTGTCAAGCACTGTTCTGAATGCTTTACATGTGTTAATTCATTTAATCCTCACACCTGCAAAGTAGGCCAATTCATTATCATTCCCGTTTTACAGATGAGGCAACTGAGGCTAGCAGAGGTTAAGTAATTTTCCCAGGCCTGCCTAACCTTAAAGCCCACACTCCTCCCTCACTGAGCTTTGAGAAGCACCTTCCCACTTCTCTGGGCCCATATATCACTTTCTTTGCACTTCTGACACCTAACTCATACTGTCTGGAATCAAATTAGGAAGCAGTGAAGCACCGTGGTTAAGCATGTGGGTTCTGGAATAAGGCAGCTCTGTCACTTACTAAATAGGTAACTTTGGGCAAATTATTTGGCCTTTCTGAGCCTTGGGTTCCTCATCTGAAGAAAGGGGCAGTACCTGTCTCCCTGGGTTATTGGAAGGCTTAAATAAATCAATACCTATAAAGTACGGGGTACAGTGCTGGGTTCTAGTAAGGCAGGCATTGTATAAATGGCACATCTTCTCACGGGTATTCGTGTGTGTGTCCTACCAATACTACGAGATAGTGAGACTATGTCGTATTCACTTTTGTGTTCTCACCAGCAGTGCTGGCACCCAGAGCAAATACTCAATAAATGTCCACTAAATTTAGGAAAGAACTCTATAGCCATATGAATATCCACTCTGGATTTATGATACGCATCAAATGTCCTTATTTGCATACTTTCATTTGGGCAAAATCGTCACAACCTGTCCAACAGTTTCTTGGATGGGTCAATACCAAGAGTTAGAAGAAATAACAAAAGGATGGATGTGAGCTCCCCACCCTCAATTGTGCAGTGGTTGTTTTTACTGGGGTGATGTAAGATGTGGAGCCTGGGAGAGGACATCTGGAGAAGGATGAGCCTGGCCAGTAATCAGAGAAACCTCATAACAGAAAGAGCGCCGACCCCCTCGTTACACAGCTGGGGAACCTGAGGCCCGGAAAGGAACAGTGACTTGCCCAAGGTCACACAGAAAGCCGGGGGCAAAGTCAGGACTGGGATCTTGGTCTAAGGATCTCCTGTTTTCCGTTGTTCCCTGTGCGCCTTCCAGCACAGAGCTCTCACCCACTGGCTGAGCAGTGCCCCAGCTGGCGGTGAAGGCACTCAGAAGGGCTGGAGTTCATTAGGCAGAGGTCCCTCACCCCACAATCCAGCCCTCCTGGAGCACCTCCTAATAATGCGTCTTCCCAGTCTCGCTCATCCAAGCTGTTCCCTAAGACATAAGCTAAATTAATGGGCAAAGAAGTTCAGTAGAAGCAACACTGGTAAAAAGTACTTCAGAGGCTCAAAGCTGCCCCTGTCTCCGGAGCTGCTTAACAGGAACTTGACAAACAGCAGGAGAGGCCAGCTGCTAGTTGATGCCTTACTAACTAGCTCCATGACAAATGATCTTTACTGGGTTCAGCACCAGCAAAGAACGTGAATTCTCACTGTCTCATTACTAAGGGTTTGTATCTATTGGCTGGAGTTGAACTTTCTAACCCATCTATACCCACCAGAGCAGCCAGCACAATGCTTGCCATAGAGTAGATGGTTCAGACACAGTCAGTAATGACTTTCCCATTTTGGGTATGAGACCATTTTAATCAGAGAGCGTGGTGCTAATTGTGCAGCACCTAGCCTGGAACCTAGTCTATGAATCAAAAGACCCATATGACCATTTGGAGGAAAAAGCCTGGTTGTTGGGACTTCTTGGCCTTTGCTAAGGTTTCTTCTTCATCAGGCTGTATGAGTCTTCCCTTGCCTTGGTGTTCAATGCCCCTTAATCCTGATCACCAGCTGGATCCCAACCCTGGCCACAGACAGAGATCTTGCCTCTCACACTTGCCCTTTCCCCAAGCACACAGGGTCAAATACTAACCATTATAAGGTAGCACTTTTGCAAAACTTAAAGAACTAGCCACTTTTCAGCATGACCGCACTACCTCTACTCACATCCCTGGCATTTAGTACTATATCTCAGTCCCACTGTGTGCTAAACCCTTTCACAGGGCACCTTTCAGCCAGTCCCAAATGGGCTCCAATTTCCCACTGGAAATGCTTACTCCACTTAGATGTTTCTTCTAACGTCTTTGCAAACTACATACATTTTCTGGTTCTCATAATTTAAGAGACATCAGAGGTTCCCTCACAGATACACCTCATTTGACACAATAATCACGTTCCTGAAAACTATTCTGGCCTTAGAATTCAGATAATTGGCCATATTTCAAATGTCTTCAAAGGGTTCGCTGTTCACTAGTGGGAGAAGTCCTAAGAGGGATCCTCCAAGAAAGTGAACTGCTTCTCCACGCCCACCGCCATCCCAACCCCACCAAGTTGCCCCCTTTTCCCTGCATCCTGCCCAATTCCTTCTGATTCTTTGGTCTCTCCCAGAGCCACGCAGGTCCCCGTTCCTCCTGTTGGTCTTTCAGAGCAGTTCCATTTCCTCTGCACATCCTCTATGACGTCTCCCAGGAGCCTCCATCCTTCCTCTCCTCTAGGGTCTATAAATAGTCTGGCTCCCCCGGGGGAGGCATGCGAATTCCTTCCTCAGGCAGCAAGGCCCTGTGAGCTGGGATAGCCACTCCGGAACAAGCAGGTTTATCTCCAAGGTCCAGTGGGCCACTGAACGTTTCTTCTTGCTTTGCTGGCTAATCTTATCTGGGCTTGCATAGGTTGGATGTCATACAATCTCCAATCCGGCACCTTTGTGTGCTGAGCCAGGGTAAAGACTGTTGGGGACTAGGTGTTGAGCCTCTGACCAGTTTGGTTATGGCCTTAGAGCTCTGAGATGATGAGGTTAAAGTCGGAGGGATAATCTGGGTCAGCTTCGCTCCATCTCAAATTCAAGTTTGTAGCCCTAAAGTGATCAGAGGTTGATACCAGTTACCACACAGGTCCTAACCCTGGCCACAGACTGAGATCTTGGCTTCTCACCTTCTTGTCTTTCATACACTTCCTGAGCACATTAACAGAGAGAGTCTAACCTGTACTAATCTTAAAAAGGTAAGACTTTTGAAAAAGAAAGTAGCCATTTCACAGCAAAATCCCATGTATCAGTTTTCCAAGGACGCCATTACAAGTTACCACAAACTTGGTGGCTTAAAACAACAGGGATTTACTCTTCTGGAGGCAAAAGTCTGAGATCGACAAGTCTCTAGGGAAAAGTCCTACTTTGCCTCTTCCGGCTTCCGATGGCTCCAGGCATTCCTTGGCTCGGGGCGGCACCATCTTCACAAGGCCTTCCCCTCTTCTGTCTGTGTGATCTCCCCCTAGCGTCCTCGTATAAAATCACTTGTTGTTGGATTTAGGGCCCACCTGGATAATCCAGGAGGATCTCATCTGGAAATCCTTAATTTAGTTGCATCTGCAAAGACCTTTTTCCAAATAAAGTTACATTCACAGGTCCCAGGGGTTAAGACGTGGACATGTCTTTTGGGGGCCACCATTCAACCCACTACACCCCACTACCTCCATTCACATCCGTAGCATGCTGGAATCGAAAGAGCAAGAACTTTCGGTCAATTTTACCTCCAAATATCTCTCAAATCTGTGCACTTCTTTATGTTTCTACTGCCCCATCCTCATTCAAGCCCCGTCATTCCTGACACATCAATCTCCATAGCAACCAGAATGATCATGCCAGTCCCGCTCTGCTTGAAAGCCTTCTCTGGCTCCCCATGGCTCTAAGGATCAAGACCCAACTTTTAGCCATAGTCTGTAAGGCCCTGCATAATCTAGCCCTCGCCTACCTCGCCAGCCTCCTCCTTTGCCTCTCTCCCTCTTTCTGTCTGAAATGCTGTGTCCCTTCCTGTCACAATACTTTCCCAATACTCTTCCATCCTCTTGAAGAACTCTCTACCCCACCCCATCTTCTCCTGGCTAACACCCATCATCCATCAGCTCAGCTCGAAGGTCAAATAACTATTCCTCAAGAGATGCTTCCCTGGCCCCCAGACTGGCTGATATTCCCCCGTAATAACGTCTCTCATAGTTTGCCATTAGATTTGTGTTGAATTAACGTCTCTCCTCACCCCTACCACCCAAAGAGACTGAGCTCCACAAGGGCAAGGCCTATGGCTGTCTGGTTTCATCACTGTGTCTTCAGCGTCTGATATATAGTAGGTATTCAACCATAATTTGAACGAATATATGAATGAGAGAATGAATTAATGAATTAATCCAAACATCTGTGTTCTGATCCCTCCAGTTCCTCTGCTAAAAAATAAGAGAAACAACGCTTATCTCACAGGGTTGAATACGAATCAAAGTGAGATAATGGAGGGGATGGGGCTTTATAAACCATGAGATGCCTTACTAATTTAAGGGATCCTTATGAGATTGGCCAGTGTAACCAGCCTTTTTGGTGATGGGGAGGTACACTGCACCAGGGCATAGGGGCAGCAGGAGAAATGAGGGTGGAGGTGAGAAAGGATACTTGAGGTCTACATTCCTCTGGATAAGAAGAGTTTCTGTGGCTCTGCTGTGTAGGATAAAATTACAAGAACACTCAACTCCCGGGCTTCAGACTTGAAGCTCATAACTTACCACCCTCTGGGATCAAAAGAAAATGCCACTCTCCTCAAGTGTGAATATTGCCCAGAGTCCCCCAAGGCATTGAGGGTTTTGATTGTCTTCCTTTGAAAGCATCTGCGCCAGGTGCAGGCTGAGGATAGGGTGACAGCCTCCTGGGCTGGGCCCATCTCCAGCAGTGCTTCCCCTGAAGTGATCCATCAGCCGTGGCCCCGGCTTAAGGCCCTGCCCAGCTGACAAACGACTTTGAAGCATACCTCTTGGCTTTTCATTCTTTCCCTTCCTTGCCTTCTTGGCTTTCACTGCTAACAGGCGGGAGGGTATCACCTCCTTCCTCCTGCTCCTCTAGCACGTCCATCTAAAAGGCATCCCTGGAGGCTTGACATTCCAGGTCTTCAGTTTCTTACATTTGATTTCCCCAGACCCCATCAAGTCATAATCTCCTTTCCTGCAGGGAAGGGACACTTCCACTACTTCCTCCATATCCTCTTAGCTCCTTGCATTTGGGTCAAGAGACCTAAAAAGGCCATTTCTCATTTCCATCTTGTCTTCCATTGTTTTCTCCCCTGGGATGTCTATGCATTCATTGCCCTCAGATGCCTCACTGGTCTGGAATGTCCATGGCAAGCCAATCCTCTGAATCATAGACTTGAAGAAATTGGAAAGAGCAGAGCTCATTAGGCTGTCATTTCCCCAGCTTCCTTCTCTGACCTGGATGTCTTCCCACCGGCTTCATAGTGCACTTCCCCACTCCGTTGTCCCACTGGGCTTTGAGGTTCTGTCTATGATGTCCCAGAAATGTGAAGAACAAAGGCATGTTACTGAATAATCCAAGCAAAATCCCCAGTTTTGTCTCAGTGATTTGGGCATCCTACTACAAAGCAGTATTTCGATACAAGGCTTCAGGATAATGTCCTGCAATGGGTGCCACAGAACCAGAGCTGGAAAAGACTTGCAGCTCATCTGTTCAAAGACCTGCTCCTTTTTTTGTTTTTAGCTTTACTGAGATATAATTGACATACATCAAACCACACAATTTGCAATGTATAGAATGCCATGTACACAAAGCGTACAATTTGCTAAATTTTGACATATACACACCTCTGTGAAAGCATCACCACCATCAAGTTTCCATCGCTCCCTATAATTTCCTCTTGCCCCTTTGTAATCCCTCACTCCATCCTCTCCCGATTCTTTCATCCCCGGGCAACCACTGACCTGCTCTCTGTTACTGTATAGTTTGCATTTTCTAGAGTTTTATATAAATGGAATAACACAGTATGCATTTTTTTTTTGGCTGGCAAAGTTATTTTGAGATTAATTCATGTTGTTGTATGTATTAATAGTGTTGTATATATCAGTAGGTTGATTATACTTTTTGGCTATTGTGAAAAATGCTGCTATGAACACATGTACAAATTTTCGTATATACGTATGTCTTCAATTCTCTTGGGTATGTGCCTATGAGTATTTACCTGGGTCACACGGTAACTCTATGTTTAACTTTTTGAGGAACCCCCAAACTGTTTTCCAAAGCAGCTGTCCCATTCTACAACCCCACCAGCAATGTATGAGGTTCCTATTTTTCCTCATCTTCTCGTCTTATTTTCCGTCTTTTTTATTTTAACCATCCAGGGGATGTGAAGTGATATCTCATTGTGGTCTTGATTTGTATTTCCCTAATGACTACTAATATTGAGCATCTTTTAATGTGCTTATTGTCCTTTTATACATCTTCTTTGGAGAAATATTTATCGAATCCTTTGCCCATTTTTTACATTGATATAATTCACATAACATAAAATTCACCATTTTGAAGTGTCCAACTCAGTGGTTATTAGCATATTCACTAAGTTATGCAACCATCCCCACTATCTAATTCCAGAGCATTTCCATCACCCCCCCCCAAACAAAAGCCATATCTATAAGAAGACAGTTCCAATCCACTCCTCCTTCCATCCCCTAGCAACCACTAATCTACTTTATGTCCATCTGGATTTGCCTCTTCCATACATTTAGTATAAATGGAATCATATAATATATGACCTGTTATGACTGGCCTCTTTCACTTAGCATAATGTTTTCAAGGTTCATCCATGTTGTAGCATGTTTCAGTATTTTGTTCCTTTTTATGGCTGAATAATATTCCATTTTATGGATACACCACATTTTGTTTATCCATTCATCAGTTAATGGGCATTTCAGTTACTACCACTTTTGGATAATTATGAATAATGATGCTATGAATGTTTATGTACAAGGTTTTGTGTGAATATGTTTTCAGTTCTCCTGGTTATGTATTTACCTAGGAGTAGAA
This sequence comes from Equus quagga, assembly GCF_021613505.1. Lineage (NCBI taxonomy): Eukaryota > Metazoa > Chordata > Mammalia > Perissodactyla > Equidae > Equus > Equus quagga. The sequence goes on along the minus strand of NC_060276.1, from coordinate 20,265,361 downwards.
TGGTTGGGTCATATGGTAACTCTATGATTGTAAGGAACTGCCAAAATGTTTTCCACAGCAGCTGCACCATTTCACAATCCCACCAGCAGTGTGTGAGGGTTCCAGTTTCTCCACAGCCTCCTCAAACGCTTATTTTCCATGTTTGTTTTTAGTATATCCATCCCTGTGGGTGTGAAGTGGTCTCTCATTGTGGTTTTGATTTGCATTTCCCTAATGACTAATGATGTTTCATGTGCTTGTTTGGCAATTTGTATATCTTCTTTGGAGAAGTGTCTATTCAGATCCTTTGCCCATTTTTCATTTATTTGTCTTTTTATTATTGATTTGTAAGAGTTCTTTATACATTGCAGGATGCTAGACCCTTATCAGATACATGATTTGCAAATATTTTCTCCCATTCCCATTCTGCGTTGTCTTTTCACTTTCTTGATAGTGTCCTTTGATACACAAAAGTTTTTAATTTTGATTAAGCCCAACTTATCTATATTTTCTTTGGTTGCTTTTGCTTTTAAATGGTGTCATATCTAAGAAACAATTGCCTAATCACAGGGCACACAGATTTACAACTATGTTTCCTTCTAAGAATTTTATAGTTTTGCCTCTTACATTTAGGTCTATGATCTATTTTGAGTTAATTTTTTTTTTAAGATTGGCCCTGAGCTAACATCTGCTGCCAATCTTCATTTTTTTTCTTCCTCTTCTCCTCAAAGCCCCCCAGTACATACTTGTATACTCTAGTTGTGAGTGCCTCTGGTTGTGCTGTGTGGATGCTGCCTCAGCATGGTCTGACGAGCGGTGCCATGTCCACGCCCAGGATACGAACTGATGAAACCTGGGCTGCCGAAGCAGAGCACGTGAACTTAAGCACTCGCCCACGGGGCCGGCCCCTATTTTGAGTTAATTTTTGTGTGTGGTGTAAGGAAGGAGACCAACCTCATTCTTTTCCATGTGGATAACCATTTGTCCCAGCACCATTTGTCGAAAAGACTATTCTTTCCCACATTGAATTATAAAAAGTATTTTAAAATTTCAGTTTCCAATTGTTTTTGTTGCTGGTATATAGAAATAAAATTGATCTTGTAGCTGAAAACTCACCAAAGTCAATTATTAGTTCTAGCAGCTTTCTTGTCAATCCCATCATATTTTCTACATAGATGATCAGGTTATCTGCAAATAAAGACAGTTTTATATCTTCCTTCCCTATCTAGATGCCTCGTTTTATTTTCTTGACTTTTAGCACTGGCTAGAACTTCCAGTAAAATGTTGAATAAGGGCACACATCCTTGTCTTGCTCTTGATCTTAGGGGCAAAGAATTCAGTAGTTCACCATTAAATGTTATATTAACTGTAGGTTTTTCATAATACCCTTAATCAAGTTGAGGAAGTTTCCTTCTATTTCTAGTTTGCTGAGTTTTCCTTAGGAATAGCTGTTGGATTTTGTCAAATCCTTTTTCTCCATCTATTGAGATAATCATGTAGTGTTTTTCTATTTTTGTTTATTAATATGGTGAATTACATTGCTCGATTTTCACTCAAATTAGCCTTGCTGGGATAAACCCCACTTGATCATGGATGTATTCTCTTTTTTATATAGTTAGATTTGATTTGTTAAAGTTTTTACATCTATATTTATGAGAGATGTGGTCTGTAGTTTCCTTGTCATGTCTTTCTGCTTTGTTATCAGGGTAATAGTGATAAAAAACATAGATAGAATTAATGGGGAGGTATTCCCTCCTTTTCAACATTCTGGAAGACTTTGTGTAGAATTGGCATTACTTCTTTAAATGTTTCATGGAATTCACCAGTGAAGCCATCTGGCCCTGAAGTTCTCTTTGTAGCAAGGTGTCTAACTATAAATTGAATTTCCTTAACAGAGGGCTATTCACACTACCTATTTCTTCTTGAGTGAACTTTTGTATTTTGTGTCTTTCAAAAGATCTGTCCATTTTATCTAAGTTGTCAGATTTGTTGTCAGAAAGCTGTTCATAATATCCCCTTAGTGTCCTTTTAATATCTATAGAATCTGTAGTTATGGCACGTCTGTCATTCCTTGTATTGGTAATTGGTGTTTCTTTCTTCTTTTCCTGGTCAGTCTGCCTAGAGATTTACCAATTTTATTAATCTTCTTAAGGAGCCAGCTTTTGGTTTCATTTATTTTCTCTATTGTTTATTTCTTTTCTATTTCTTCAATTTCTGCTCTGATCTTTATTATTTCCTTGCTTTTACTTACATTGGATTTAATTTGTTCATCTTTATCTAGTTTCTTATGATGGAAGTTGAAAATCATTGATTTGAGACCTTTCTTCTTTTCTAAAATAGGCATTTCGTGGCATCCCACAAATTCTATGTTGTGTTTTCATTTTTATTCATTTCAAAATACTTTCTAAATTTCCTTTTGATTTCTTCTTTGCCCCATGGATTATTTAGAAGCGTGCAATTTACTTTCCAGACATTTGGGAAACTTCCAGAGATCTTGTTGTTATTGGTTTATAATTTAAATTTGTTGTAGTCAGAGGATATACTTTGCATAACTTGAATTCTTTTAATTTTTTTTTTTTTTTGGTGAGGAAGATTGTCCCTGAGCTAGCATCTGTTGCCAATCTTCCTCTTTTTGCTTGAAGAAGATTGTCCCTGAGCTAACATCTGTGCCAATCCTCCTCCATTTTTTTGTATGTGGGTCGCTGCCACAGCATGGCTTGATGAGCAGTGTGTAGGTCTGCACCCAGGATCCAAACCAGAAAACCCCAGGCTGCCAAAGTACAGTGCGTGAACTTAACCACTACACCACCAGGCCTGCCCCTCTTTTAAATTTTTTGAGACTTGTTTCATGGCCCAGAATATAGTCTATCTTGGTAAAGGTGCGGTATGCTCTTGAAAATAATATGTACTCTGCTATGGTTGGGTAGAGTGTTCTGTAAAGGTGAATTAGGTCAAGTTGGTTGATGATGTTATTCATGTCTTCTATATCCTTGCTGATTTTCTGCCTATGTATTCTATCAATTATTGAGAGATGAGTGTTGAAATCTCCAACTACAATTGTGGACTTTTCTGTTTCTACTTGCAGTTCTGTCAGCTTTTGCTTCATGTATTTTGAAGCTCTCTTAATAGGTGCATGAATATTTAGGATTGTTATGCCCTCTCAATGAACTGACCCTTTTAACACTAAGAAATGACCTTCTTGATCTCTGGTAATAATTTATTTTTTAATTTATTTTTTCCTTTTTCTCCCCAAAGCCCCCCAGTACATAGTTGTATATTCTTTGTTGTGGGTCCTTCTAGTTGTGGCATGTGGGACGCTGCCTCAGCGTGGTTTGATGAGCAGTGCCATGTCCGCACCCAGGATTCGAACCAACGAAACACTGGGCCGCCTGCAGCGGAGCGTGCGAACTTAACCACTCGGCCACGGGGCCAGCCCCACTGGTAATAATTTTTGCTTTAAAATTGACTTCATCTCATATTAATAAAGCCCTTCCAAATTTCTTTTGATTAGTGTTAGCATGGTATATTTTTTCCATACATTTACTTTTTTAACCGATTTTTAACTTTGCAATTAAAATGTTTTACTTGTAGGCCATATATAATTGGTTCTTGTTTTTCTATCCAATCTGGCAATCTCTGCCTTTTTTATTTGGGTATTCAAATCATGTATATTTCATTTGATTGTTAATACAGTTAGATTTAAATCTATCATTTTGTTATTTGTTCTCTATTTGCCCCATCTGTTCTTTGTTTCCTTTTTTCTTTTTTACTGTCTTTTTTGGGAGTAATTGAATATTTTTTATGGTTTCATTTTATCTCATTTATGGGCTTATCAGCTATGATTCTTTGTTTTGTTATTTTATTGATTACTTTTAGGTAACTTATCTTAGTCAATCTTCAAGTGATATATACCACTTCATGTATATTATAAAGTCTCACTATTTCATGTTTCTCCATACATGAAATAGTATACATCATTTTCTCCCCTCCCAACCTTTGTGCCATTGTTGTCGTACATTTTACATTTACATATGTTACAAACCCCACACTACATTATTATTACTTTTACTTAAACAGTCCACTATCAAAGATATTTAAATACTTTTCTTAAATCTTATATATTTGCCCGTGTAGTTACTATTTCCTCTTCTCTTCCTTCCTTTGGGTAGATCCATATTTTCATCTGTAATCATCTTCCTTCCATTTCTTGTAGTGTGTGTCTGCTGGTGATGAATTCTTTCAGTTTTTATATGACTGGAACGTCTTTGTTTGGCCTTCCTTTCTGAAAGATATTTTTGCCTCATACAGAATCCCTTGGCAGGGTTTTTTTTCTTTCAGTTCTTTCAAGATTTTGCTCCACAGCCTTCTCACTTGCATCCTTTACAGTGAGAAATCTTGTCTTTGTTTCTCTATACATAAAATGTCTTTTTTCTCTGGCTGCTGTTAAGATGTTCTCTTTATCACTAGTTTTGAGCAACTTGATTATGATGTGCCTTGGTGTAGTTTTCTTCCTGTTTCTTGTTCTTGGAGCTTACTGCATTCCTTGGATCTCTGGGTTTATAATTTTCATCATATTTGGAAAAATCTTGGTTATTATTTCTGCAAACGTTTTTCTCTTCCCTCCTGTCTCTTTTTCTCCTTCAGGGACCCCAGTTATATTTATATTATGCCACTTGAATTTCTCCTACAGCTCAACTGATGGTCCACTCATTTTTTTCATTCTCTTCTCTATGTGTGTTTTATTTTGAATCATTTCTATTGCTGTGTACTCAAGTTCACTAGTCTTTTCTTCTGTGATGTCTAACTGCCATTAATCCCATTGAATGTATTTTTCACTTCACATTTTGTAGTTTTCACCTCTGTAAGTTTGATTTGGGTATTTTAAAAAATATCTTCCATGTCTCTCCTTAAATTTTTGAACATATGACATACACTTATAATAACTGTTTCAATATCATTGTCTGCTAATTCTAATATCTGTGTCAGATCTGGTTTGATTTCAAATAACTGATTTATCTCCTGCTTATGGGCCATAGTTTCCTGCTCTGTCTACGCCAGGTAATTTTTTACTGGATGCCAGACATAGTGAATTCTAGTTTGTTGGGTTCTTTAATATACCTGTATTCCTATAATAAGTGGTTCTCAACCAGGGGCGATTTTGTCTGTCTGGAAATATTTTTGGTTGCTACAACTGGAGGGTACTATTGGCGTCCAATGAGTAGAGGCCAGGTATAATGCTAACCATCCTACAATGCACAGGACAGCTCCCACAACGAAGAATTATCCGGCTCAAAATGTCAGTTGTTCTGAGGTTGAGAAATCCTGCTATAAATATTCTTGAACTTTGTTCTGGGACTCATTTAAGTTTCTTGGAAATTGTTTGATCCCTTTGGGTTTTGCTGCTAAGCTTTGTTAGATGAAACCAGAGCGGTGCTCAGTCTAGGGCTAATTATTCCCCAGTCCTAAGGCAAGACCCTTCTGTGTACTCTACCCGATGCCCCAATTTTAGCTGGTTGGGAACTGGCACTATTCCCAACCCAGTGTGAGCTCTGAGCATAGCTCCCTCTAATCATTTGGTATGATTCTCTCCCCAACATCAGGTAGTTCCCTCAAACATGCTCATGGACCTACACAGAGTTTGTTCCAGCCCTACTTCACCCCTAGCACCCAGCCTATCTCATCAGGATGTCCTAGAGATACCACGTACTCACTATTTCTACTCTCACCCCCCACCTCAGACCTACTCCTCCTTCTGTATCTTAGTGAATGGTGCCAGTCCCCTAAGCTGGAAATTCAGGAGTCACCCTCCACTTCTGCCTCCTCATCACCCCACCATTCAATCAGCCAATTTGGTCTTGCCAATGTCTCCTGCATTCTGTCCTTACTTTCCATCCCCTCTCTCCCTGCCCTAGCTTTGGCCATCATCATCTCCTGCTTGAACCCTTCATGGAATGGTCCTAACTTGCATCTCCAGCATCGTCTGTCACTCTCCCATACATCCCCACCTCCAGCGCCACAGAAGTTTTCACTGCTTATCAAGTAGGCCATGCCCTTTCACAACTCTGTGATTTTGCACATGCTATTCTCTTTGCCTGAAATATAGTCCCTCCTTTCTTTGTCTGGCAAACTCCTTCTCATGTTTCATTAGCCAACTCAAAAGTCACCTCTTCTGTCAAGCCTGCCTTGATTTCTTAAAGCATCTATTCACTCCTGCTCCTCCATTCTCCTACTCTGTTCTATTCACAGTTTGTTAACAATACTGGTCACATCTGTTTACACTGCTGTCTGTCTCCCCCACTAGTATAGCTCCCAGGAATCTAGCAATCCCTGTAGGTGCTTGCTGTGGACTGAATTGTGTCCTTTCTCCAAATTGGTATGTTGAAGCCCTTACCCCCATGTGACTTATCTGGAGATAGGGTCTGTTTATGTAATTCAGGTTAAATGAGGTCATTGGGGTGGCGCCCTAATCCCATAGGACTGTGGAAATCTCTCTCTCTCTGCCACATGAGGACACAGTGAGAAAGTGGCCATCTGCAAGCCAGGAAGAGAGTCTCACCAGAACCTGACCACGCTGGCACCCTGATCTCAGACTTCCAGCCTCCAGGACTGTGAGAAATAAATTTCTGTTGTTTAAGCCCCCCAGTCCATGGTCTTTTGTTACGGCAGCCCGAGCTGACTACTACAGTGCTTAATACATGGTGGATGCATCTTCCAATGAACGAGAAAGAAAGAAAAAATCAGAAGACGGAGAGATGGAATGCCTAGGGAGAGAAGATGAAGTAAGAAAGCTGGAGAGAAGAGAAGAATAAGAAAAACTAAGGAAACAGGAGGAAGAAGGCAGAGGATGGGAGTGAGCTCACCAGGGAGCCAGTTTTTCAGTGGAGACCATGCCCCTGCCCAGGGAACCACTGCCAGGCTGGAGGCCGGTGGGTACAGGTCCCAGGGCCATTGCTGAGCATGCAGGCACAAAATTTTATATACTGTATATGTTTCCCCCCTACAGGAGCCACTGTGCTTTTCTCAGAGGCTATGCGTCCTTCAGGAAAAGACCCCGATGCGTGGGGCTTTTGGAAGGTGTCACCTTGGCTCTTTGGCTGGGCAACAGCTGGGTGCCCTCGCTTCCCCCGTCAAAGGCAGCCACGGTCCACACCCAGCTGCGGGAGACACAAGGAGAGTGTTTACCCAATGGCCCGAGTGTCCTCAAAGGACTCGGTTCTCAGTTACACAGCAAACAGCTGGCTCCGGAGGGGCTGCGTCCGGGGCGCTGCAACCCGGTGCCTCCAGCCATGTTTAAGCCTGACCCATGAAAATGCTTCCCCAGCTCCTCCTCCCCGACTTGGGTTGGGGGTGGGCTCATTCACGAGCTGGGACCTGACAGGTGGCTTTTTTAGACGTTCGTTCTGAGGGAACAGCCTCAAAAAGGAATACCAAGTTTTCTGTCGCCCGAGGCTTGTGCAACTTGGTTTCAGACTCTGCCGCCCCGCAGCAGACAGCGGCTGTCTTTCCAGTAAGAAGACGTTTCCTGGAGGGGAACCCGGACAGACAGGCGGGCGGGTGGCGGTGGCGCAGAGCAGTGCCAGGCGGGTGTGGAAGCGAGCGCGCTCCGTCCGCCCCAGAGGGCAGTGCAGCGCCCGCGGCGCCCAGGGCTCCGCCCTCCTCGGCTCAGCACCAGTCCCTGAGACGGGGACCCGGAGGGACAGCGTGCCCGCGGGGCCCGGCTGAGCGGCGCTCCCGGAGCAGGAGCCCGCGCGCGCGAGCCCTGAGCCTGGGCGGGGCGCGGGATCCCGGCGCCACCCACCCGGCCCCGCCTGAAGGATGGGGCTCCTGCCAAGACTGGGCCGGCATTCCGAAACCAAACCAGTAATAGAATTGGAACACACTTAATCACTTTGGCGGGGGGAGGGATTTGGGGGCGCGGGGGGCGGGTGGAGCTGGTGGAGAGAGCAGCAGGGAGCGGCGCCTTCGACAGCTGTTCCCCAGGCAGGCATCGCGCTCGCAATGCTGGCAGTCACTGCTAGGCCCAGCCCTGCGGTTGGTTGGGTGCAGGGACGTGACAGGCCCGCGAGGGCTGGCTCTTTATTCTATTGTTGCCACTCGTCAGAAAGGGCTCCTAGCAAACGTTCTGCTCGTCTCAGCTTTCCCCATGAAATGGAAACCTTTGCTTTGCTGTCGCTATCCAGGGTGGGGTTTTTGTCCGTGCTAAGACCTTCGTTACAATATCTACACTAGAATGTCAACCCACCAGTCTGGCAAAACAGTTAGCCAGCCGTTAGGTTGGGACTTGTGGGGGAGTGGCGATGTGCTCCCACCCAAGCAGCCACACACTTCCCCGGAAACTGGGAGCACCCCGGAGCCCACACTCTCCTGCCTAGCTCCTTGGCAGTGCTTTTCAAACGTGATCACGTCAACCAATCCCTTGGGGTGCTGGTTAAAATGCAGATTCTGATTTAGAGGATCTGGGTGGGACCTGAGATTCTGCATTCCCAATAAGCTCGAGGTGGCACAGCCACCCGGGACCACACTTGGGGGAGCGAGGGGCAGAGCGTTGCTCTTAACTGCAGCTGCACATGAAAATCACCTGGGGAGCTGTAAACACTTGAACTTCTCTAAGAGAGTAAATCTTCTGTTCTCACCGCAAAGAAAGGGTGACTTTGTGAGGTGATAGATTTGTTAACTCCATTGTGTAATCATTTCACAATGTATACATGTACTAAGTCATCGCCTTGCACACCTGGAAAAAGCATCATGATGTACAACCGAAATATACACAATTTTTATTTGTCAATCATATCTCAATAAAGCTGGGGAAAAAACTAATTAGGCCAGGCTCCACCCCCAGATGTTCTGATTTAATTGGTCTGGGGTGGGGCTGGGCATTTTTTGTTATTAAGCTTTTTGGATGATTATAATGGGCAGCCAGGATTGAGAGCCGCTGGTCCAAGCAGCTGTGAAGAGGGACTTAGGCTGTAGCAGGGAACACTGATTCCATACTGGGCCCAACTCTAAGGTTCAGTTTGTGACCAAAATTAGGAATTCAGTTTGTGGTCAAAGAACAGAATTGATCCATATGGTTTCAAATACTTCATCTTACCTCACCTTCATTCAGTCATCAAATTATTGAGCCATTATATTGTGCTGAGCACTGTGCTAGCGACTGAGTGCTCAGCAGTGTATGAGACAGTCTAGTGGTAGAAATGGACAGCAATCAAATAACTGCTGAAATAAACGCAAATGTCCAGTTGGAGGAGTGCTAGGAAGGAACGAACCTGATTTAACGTGAACATGGGGAGAGGAGGGGCAGGAAATGACAATTAATGACCTACAATCTGAAGGATGAATTGTCACTAACTAGGTGGAAGGGAGTGGGCTGGAGGGAAGGGAGAGCATTCTGGCTGACAGGCTGACAGTAGGGCAGTGTGGCCAGAATGCAGAGTCAAGGTGGTCAGGGGGCAAGATGAAGCTTGAAAGGCAGGGAGGTAGCTATGTAGATCAGAGGTTCTTAGCCCTGGCTGAAAATTAAAATCCCCAGAGAATGTTAAAAAATATAGCCACGCTTGGGTTCCAAACCCGAGGTTCAGAGTTAGTGGTCAGAGGTGGGACCCAGGCATCAATATCTCAAAATCTCCCCAGGTGATTCTAATGTTGAATTAAGGATGAGAACCACTTGATGTGGAGCCCCATTATGGCTTTTGACCTTTGTCTTAAGAACCATGGGAAGGCACTGAAGTGTTTAAGCAGACAGGTGACATGAGCAGATTTGCATTTTAAGACTATCAGTCTGGCTGCAGAGCGAACAGATTGGAGCGGAGCAGAGTGATGTCTGGAGAAGCTATTGCATCAGACCAGGTGAGAGGGGATGGTAGCCGGGGGGCCTGGGTGGTGATGGAGAGGAGTGCATGAATTCAAGAGCTCCTAAGGAGGTGAAGTCAACAGGACTCAATAATAGATTGGAGGTGGGAAATAGAACCGTCAAAGATAACTTCCAAGTTTCTGACTTCGACAACTGAACGGATGGTGGTGGCACAGAGATAGAGAACACTGGAAGAGGACTGCATTTGGAAGCAAGCTCTTAATTTTGGTCTAAGCAAAGCCATCAAGTACGCAGTTGGATCAGCTGTCTGAAACTCAGCAGAGAGATTGGAGCTAAAGATGTAAATTTGGAAGCCATTAGGAGAGATATTTAAAGCCGGGGAGTGAATTGATCACCAGGGGAAAGGGAGTAGAATGGCAAGAGAAGAACTAGGAGCGGCCTTGAATGCCAGCATTTACTGGCTGGCTCTCCCAAGGTCCATGCTGATGGACTGTGCTAACCAATCACCCAGTCGCTGTCAACCCTCTCTCATTCATTAAAGACATTTGGTAAAGTAGCACATGGTTTTCTTCTCTTCCAGAAGCCCCCTAATTATTGTGGATGACTTCAATGTTCATGCCAACACCCCTCCCAACACCTCGGCCTCTGTGTTCCTTGACTTCATCTTGACCTTCTTCCGCACTCCTTCTCAAGCCACACTCTCTCACAGTCACACCTTGAGCCTGGACGCGGCTCTCCACCGTGCCACTTTAAAAATCACTCTTTCCAGCCCCCTCTCCGCTACCCCCACCTCTTCCGATTCACTCGCTCATTCCCTTGAGGACTGTCCTTCAACCTCTTCGGGCTGGCCAGGGCACTGGCCCTTCTACTCTTCCCCACTTTATCAGCCCTCTGCTTTCTTCACTTCTTCTTTATCCAGCCTAGAGTCGATGGCCTGTCACTTCAATACCATGGTGACTAAGCCCTCCGCAAAGATTGGCCTTGGCAGTCGTGCTCCTAAGAGACCCTGGCTCGGAGGGGTCAGGGCTGAGTTCTTTGGTGAGTATGGAGGCTTCTGTGCTGAGAATTAAAATTCAGATCTGGGTGCTCTGGGTGCTGGGAACAGTGACACAGGTAGAGGAGTTGCCATTTTGTTTTGACCATGGACTTGCTTGCCTTTCATTCTTGCCTGGACAGAAGGCCACCCCCTACCTCAAGCTGCTAAAATGCCTGGGGGCAGGGCCAATATGTTCCTTAAAGAAGCAGCAGTGGGGGCCAGCCTGGTGGCATAGTGGTTAAGTTCTTGCACTTAACTTTGGCAGCCCAGGGTTCTGCCGGTTGGGATCCTGGGTGTACCTAGCATGGCTCATCAAACTGTGCTGAGGTGTCACCCCACATAGCAAAGACAGAAGGACCTACACCTAGAATATACGACTATGTACTGGGGGCCTTTGGAGAGAAGAAGGAAAAAAAAGAATGGCAACAGAAAAAAAGATTGGCAACAGATGTTAGCTCACGGCCAATCTTCCTCGTACACACACAAAAAGACCCGATAGCTTTGGGGGACATTAAAAAAAAGGAGAAGAAGCAGTCATGGATCAACTTAAGTATTTGAGCAGGTGTTCAGATGGAGTTCCAGAATATTGGTTTGGGGGTGTGAAAAAGCCTGGATGGTTAGAAGATCTGACATTTGAGTAGCATGGCCTTGGGGCTGGGGCTGGGGCTGGAGCTGGAACTGGGCCAGCGTTCCAGCCATAGGGAATGGTAGAGGCAAAGGGAAGGAGGTGGGATGTGTGCAGCACTCCCGGGGGACGGTGAGCAATCTAGTTTGGCTGGTCCAGGGTGTCCAGGAAGGAGTTTGAGACCCCACTGCCTGTCCTGATGTCACACTAGGCCTACAGCTCTTTTGACAAACCAATTCACAGATGTGTCATAGTGATAGAAAGTGAGACTGTTGGGGAGGTGATGGTCCCCCACCTGGGAAAAGCCCCAGGTTAGAACATACACAGTCTGATTGCAATTGGTCCCAGCCCACTTAGGTGACTTCTTCCCAGGGGAGCGTACACATTTGCATGTGTGAGCCTAAGTCAGCCAGTGCAGACCCTTTCCAGAATAATGTTTTTAAGTGCATAAAATAAAATACAAAGGATTATAATGGAAGCCAATTATACTGAAATACAGCTATCAACATATTTTTAAAATTCGTGCTATCTATGCCTCGTTATTAGCATATGAAATAACAAGATCTAGCGGCGCGTCTTGTAACTATCATAATTGCAAAACAGTGAGGAGCATACTGATATTTTGAGAGATCTGTTTCACTCTAACGTGATATGAAAATATGTGTGATTCCTGTTGCTGGCTGAGTCACAGGTCCTCTAAAATTATGGTAGCCTGTTGCCTGCATTCACGATTGAAGGAAATGCAGGAATGTAGTTAAAAGAGAGTAGAAATAAAGACGTAATTTTCCCCTTCCAAGTTCATGAGCCCTCTGAATTCTAGCACAGACCCCTGGGAGGGTTGGGGCCCCAGGTGAAGGATCCATATGGCCTTCCTGGTGCTCCTCTGTGGGAATCGCCCTTTGCAAGTTCCCTCACTGGAGGTGTCTTTTGGGGGAGCAGGAGTGGGACTGGAGATTTGGCTTTAGAAACAGCCTGCAGTCCTGCCTTCCCTCCTCGCCCTCTTAGAGCCTGTGCCATTTGGTTTTCTCTTGGTGGGTAGACGACTTTCCACCTCAAGTAGGATTCCTCTTTCAACATGTGTCAGCCAGCATCTGTTGAGTGCAGGGCTCTGTGCCAAGCCCTGGGCTCCAGAACAGGGGCCACAAAGAGATAGCTACTAATAATAATAACTACCACTTTCCAAACACTTTTTATATGACAGGCACTGTGCTGGCACTTCATTCATTCATGCATTCATTCATTCATCCAGTAAAGATTGACTGTGTTTACTATGTGCCAGGCACTGTGCCAGGGGCTGGGGGAATGGCAGTGAGAAAGACAGCTAAACTCCCTGCTCTCACGAGGCTTACACTCTAGGGGGAGGACAAATGGTACAGAGAGTAAGTAAGAAATAATGTGGTATGCCAGCCTGTGAGAAGTGCAATGGAGAAAGCCAAAGCAGAGAAGGGGGAGAGGGAGTGCCCAGAAAGGTGCATGCAGTGTCAAGGGGGGTGACCATGGAAGGTCTCACTGAGGAGGTAGACATTGAGACTAGACCTGAAGGAGAGGAGGGTGAGCCTTTCCAGGTGGAAATGAAAGAAGGGCATTCTGGGCAGAGAGAACAGCTGGGCGAAGACCCTGACGGGGGCAGGTGAAGGAGGCAGCGGGGCTGGAGGAGAGGAGTGAGAGGAAGAGCAGTAGAGATGAGGGCCAAGGGGGCGTGGGAGGAGGGGTGCCTGATGGTGCAGGCCCGCAGACACCATTGCAGTGACATTGGCATTTACCCAGAGCAAAATGGGAAGCCATTGGAGGGTTTGAGCAGAGTCCCCCGAGTGACACTGTTAGGTGGTACAGTACCGCTATTCCCATTTTCAGATGAGGGACCTGTGGCTCAGGAAAGCTAAGTGACTCGGCTGGTAAGTGGCAGAGCGCAAACTTGGAGGCCTCACACCTGCTCCTCCCCCAGCCCCAGGCCAAGGAGGGTCAGCATGTTCTTCACTCCCTTCTGCTGCTTCCAGACTGGTGTGCCTTTGTCATTTCCCAAGGCTCGTTCACTGCTCTGTGCCCCCCTCCTTGCTGTGTCCACCAACTTCCACCACTTTACTTCATGAGCACCCACTATGTGCCAGCTACTGTTCTAGATGCTGAGAAGGAAATGATGAGGGAGGCGCCAGCTCCCTGCTCTTGGAGAGCTTTTATTCTAGTGGGCAGGAGAGACAGGTAAGTAAGAAAATATTCTTTAGTAATAAGAGTCACGCAGAGAAAAGAGAGTGGCGACTCTATAGAAGCTGGGTAAGGAAGGCCTCTCCGAGGAGGTGACATTGAAATTGAGATCTGGGAGAGAACATTGCGGGCAGAGGGAGGTAGTGAGCAAAGGCTCAAAGGTGGGAAGGAGCTTGGCGTGTTAGAGGAACGTAAGGCAGGAGCACGGGGAGGGGTGCAGGGGGAGGGCAGGAGAGCAGGGTGGCAGCTAGAGGCCCATTCAGGCACGGCCTTGTAGGTTATGAGTGCACAGGAATCCACTGGAGGGTTGGAAGCAGGGCAAGGAAATGATCTGATTGATGTTTTCAGATCACGCTGACTTCCCTATGGAGAATGGACTGGTGAGAAAAGGGGAATGGAGAAAAGCGAAAAGATTCGGGATCTGTTTGGAAATAAAGTCAACCAGACCTGCTGATAGATTAGACGTAAGGGTGAGGGAAAGAGAGGATTCAGACATGTCCTCTAACTGTCGGCTTGAGCAACTGCACGGATGGTGACGCCATTTCCAGGGCTGAGGAGGGCTTTGGGGGACCAACTTTGGGGGAACATCCGGAGTCCCGTTTCGAACGTGTTCATTTGAGACAGCAACATCAAACAGGCAGCTGGTTTCACGCATCCGCAGTTCTAGAGAGCGGTCTAAGCTGGAGCAAGAGTCAGAAACGCAGAAGCCCCGCCACCGTGTGCACCTGTGCCGAGCACAGTGCCCAGCATACGGCGGGCGCTCTTTAAAATTTTGGTTGGTTGAGTGAATGAATGAATAAAATGTGTGCTTAGAACTTGAGAATCAGACAGACTTCGGTTCAAATTTAAATCCCGGCTCTGCCACTTACCAGCTTGACCTTGAACAAGTCATTAAGCCTGCCGGAGACTGAGTTTTCTCACCTGTAGAATGGAGACAGCAACAACACTTATTCTGCAGGGTCGTTGAGAGGACGAGACTGAATAAGCCGCGTAAAGTGCTTAGCACGATGGCTGGCGCGTAGTAAGCGCTCAGTAAATTGGTGGCTGTTGTCAGATTCAAAGTATGACCCCAGGAGGACAAGCCTTGAAGGGACACTTCAGAGGGCAGCCCCAGAGGGTGGGATGATTTAGCCAGCCTGTCCTGTGACAGGCAGTAAAGCCTAGTGGTTAGCTGTCGCCCTCTGGAGCCAAACTATCTGGGTTCATAATCCTGGCTGAGCCGCACTTACTAGGTTACCTAACCTCTAGGTGCCTCAGGGGGTTCTAAAATTATTATTATTTAATCTCTAAAATAGAAATAATACTAGACCTCCCTCATAGGGCTATTGTGAAGGATTAAATAAAATAATCCGTGGACAAGGCTGAGAACAGGGCCTGGCTCGTATTAAGGGCTCAGTACATGTTAGGAGCTATTATCACAGGGACGTAGGAGGGAGGGGCTGCATTCTTGGCCTGCCTCCAGAGAAGACAGTATTCAGCCCTGGCTGGGCAGCGGAGCCCACTGCAAACGGCTCTGCTCTCCCAACACTCTTCTTCCTCCTCCTCTCCAGCTGTGGCCTTCCCGGGTTTTCAACTCTCTGAACAGCTTGTGAGCCTTTGCCGGGATTGCTGTGGAAAAGGGCAGCTCCTCCACTCGAGGGCTGCAGAAACAGCTGCCCTTTCGCTCTGGGGGAGATGTCAGCCACAGGCTACAGGCAAAGAAAGCCAGGGTCCCCAAGCTGCCTGAAGTTGTCGAGGAGCAGAGAGAAAGAACCAACTGCGACAGTCCCAGAGGGCCCCCCAGCTTCTTTTCCATTCAAATGCTCCCTTTGTTGCTAAGAAGCAAACCTACCCCATCCCCACTGGCACCAGCCTGCCCATTGTTTTCCTGAGACCATCCCCAGCCAAGAGCTGGGGTTACCTCTGTCTTACAGAAATGGCAGCCTGGACACGCTGTTGCAGTGGGAGTATCATATAACGCAAATTCTCCACAGCGAAAGGCTCTAGAACAGGGCTCAGGGTCAGATATCCTGGGCAGACTCAGAAAGGGCCCAAAGGAAGTCATTGAAAGCACTTGGCCTGGCTTTTCCCCTGCACTCGGCTCCCTGTGGTGGTTACTACTCGAGGCCCTGACATCTGAGCAGTGGGCACAAGGCTAGAGTCAAATCTCAGCTCCATTTGAGCAAAGCGACGAGCCTTGTGGGATTGTTCCAGACGTGGGCAAGCACAAAATAGGTAGATGGAGCAGAGAGATTTCATAAATACCTGGTCCTTCAGGCAGATGGAGATAGATGGGTCTGAGGGTAAAAAGGGCTGCAGGGGTCCTTTTCCCAAGTGGGATGGGCCTCCCTTGCAGCTTTTGGCTCAGAATCTAGCATCTAAATCTAGAATCGAAAGTCAGACCGCCTGCCTCTGACTTACCCATCCTCCCCGCTCCTCCTCCTGTCGGGTATCTCCCTGGGGGTTTCTCATCACCTCAGTGCTCATCTTCCACTTGCTGAGACAGCAGAAGGATTTCCCCAGCTCTATCTTCATCCACACATTCTTACCTCTAGAACCTTCTCTCAGCATGTCTTCAGCTCAACGATTCCCCATTGTTCAAAGATAAAATTCCAACTTCTCTAAGGCTTATCACCACAAAGGAATTTTTGAACTAGAAAGGATTTTCGAAATCATTTTATCCTAACCTCTTGTTTTTACAAATAATGAAATTGAGGCCCAGAGAGATGTTTCTTGCCCAAGGCCACACAGCAAGTTCTTGGCAAGGCTAGACCCAGGAACCCAGGTCCGGACTCTCAGATCAGTGCTCTTTGCATAACACTACTCTGCTTTCACCAACCTCATTTGCCTGTTGCTGTGTACAAATCCCCCCCAACCTTAGTGGCTTAAGGCAACAACAATGATTTTATTACGTCTCATGGTTTTCGGGAGTCAGGAATTTGGGAAGGGCTCAGCTGGGCGGTTCAGGCTCAGGGTCCCTCCTAAGGCTGCAGTCAGAGAGTGACTAGAGCTGGAACAGTAGGGGGTGGGGAGGATGGGGCAGAAGCAGCTGGGGACAGGCCAGGCTCTCTCTCTCCATGTAGTCTCAAGACTCCTCAGGTGATCTCTCCATGTGAGTTAGCTTGGGCTTCCTCACAGCATGGCGGCAGTCAGATGACTCACAGGGTGGCCCAAAGCTCCAAGAGTGTGACAAATAAAAATGGCAAGCAATAGGATATATTGGAGTATATGAGGAAGCCATTTGGCTTAGACATTTCCTACAGCCAGAACAAAGGCCCTTGAGATAAAGGTGCAACTTCCCCCCAGATTAGCATTTCCTTAGGGATAAGCATTTTTCCTTAGGCTAGGAACTGATTGCTGCACTCACCTTTGACCACCCAGCTCACCTGTGACCACTCAGCTGGAGACAACAGACTGCCACCCTGCTGTGTTCACTGAGACAGAAGACCTACCTGCTGTTTCCATCAATCGCTGTGCCGACAGAGCAGTCTCGCGACTATTGTAAAAGGGACATTTCAATCCTATGTGAAACATCCTCTCTGGGGGTATATAACCAGTCTGTGCACCCCACTTCTTTGGTGCCCTTTCTTCCTTCGGGAAGAAAGGCCCCGGGTTATAATCCTCAGATTTAAGCTCAGAATAAACTCACCCAAATTTTCATTTATAGATTGGTTATGGATTATTTTCGTCGACAAGTGAATGTCCCAACAAGCAAGGTGGAAGCTGTATACCCTTTAATAGCCCAGCCTCTGATGTCACCTAGCTTCACTTCTGCCATAGTCACGAGGCTGCCCAGTTTCAGGGGGACGGACCATAGCTCTTACCTCCCAATGGGGGCAGTGTCAAGGTCATGTTGTAAGAACTGCGTATGGGACAGGAGATGTTGTTGCAGCCATCTTGGAAAACTACTACCTGCCATCCAAGCTTATGTCCCACTTTCCCCTCACAGGAACCTTCTGCTTCAGCCAGCAGTGCTCCCCCAGGCCCTTCAGACAAGCCTGCTGCTTTCTTGCTTTTGTAGTTAGGCTCCACCAGGCCCCTGCCCAGAGTGCCCTCCTCTCTTCTTCAATGCCTTCCTGAAAGTTCCCTAAAGACTCCTGGGAGCCCCACAAGCAGGAGTTCCCCCCACTCAGAGCATGTAGACACTTGCGTGTTTAATAGGCCAAAGAGTTGCTCCACACTCGCTCAGAGCCGGTCTGACCAATGGCCGTGGGTGTCCACAGCTGGACCCCGAGCATCTGGATTCTGTGGGCTGAACTGTCCTCCTCATTCGTCCAGGGTCACAGAGCCTCAGGTTCACACAGCTGCTGACCCTAAAGGGCAGGACAGAGTGGCGATCACAGCCCGGTGTGTCTTCTGAGGTGGGCGCAGGAACAGGCCAAGCTGTGAGTACAAGGTCCTGGCAGTCAGGCAAGAGGTGGCAGTAAAATGTATTGGCAAAAGCCTCTGGCTGGGAATCAGGAAACCAGGGTCCCTGCACCAGCTCTCTGGCCAATTTGATGCATACATGACCTGAGGCCAACCCCGCACTCTCTCAGTGGGCCCCAGTTTCACCACCTCTGCAATATGACACCTGGAGCTTGCCCTTCCTACCTGTGTGATGAGCAGATAAGGCTATGGGAAGACACCGCCCCCTCAGAGCAGAAAATGCTTTCAAAATGCTAACAATTCTTGTATTTGTTTCTTCTCTCCACTACCACTTCCTTCCTCACTGGCACGTAGGCTCCAGGGAGTGGGTGAGTTGGTGGAGGAATGGTTCTGAAACTGGTATTGGCCAACAGGCTTTCCCTAGGCGCACATGGTAGGATTCAGGCCGGCAGGACCATTCCACAGCTGCCAAAGGGCTCATCCTGGACAGGAGCTGAGGCTGAGCAAAGAGTTAGACACGGAGCTGACAACGCCACCCTGTCCTCCGCCAACTCACCCCAGCCTATTCATGCTCCTATAGAGCAGGCACAGTCTGGAAGAAGGCACTACCTACGACCTCCAGTTAGAAAGTTCTTTGTTAGGCTGCTAATCTAGCTGTGTGGCCTTGGGTGAATTACTTCCCCTCTCTGGGTTTTAGTTTTGTTAGAGGAAAATGAAGCCATCACCACCCAGGCTGCTGGAAAAGAACTTGATCATTTCTTGGCTCCATCATATCTATTGTGCAGGGGTGGCATGTGGTCCTTCTGAGGCTGGGAAGCATTAAATCAGAACAGCTTTCATCAAAACAATACATGGTTTCCCCCAAAAAAGGGGGACCCCCCTCAGGCTCCTTCACCTTCTAGAACCTAAGAGCTGGCTGAGGCAGAGTGTGGGCCCAGGAGTTAGCAGGCCAGAGAAGCACTTCTGGTCGTGCGACATGACCTGGGCTAAGTCAGAGAAGCTCAAACCCTCGGCACTGCCCAAATCCAGCAGCTGTCAGCCTCCAGAACCACCTGTCCCAGATGACACTCACATGGGGGATCCACTGCCACTCCAGGGTTTGGGGCGATTCTCTGCCGGCTGGAACTTCATCCCTCTTCCTCCCACTCTAGAAAGCATCTCTCTTCTCCCAACTTAAGCGAAGTACTTGCACGTGTGTACAAAGGCTGCCCATCACAGCATTGTCTGTCACGGGGAGAAACCAAAAGCAACCTAACGTCCACCAGCAGGGGATTGGTTCAATAAGTCACGACACAGCCATAGGATGGACTGCTATGCAGAGAGCTTTTTACAATGCAGTAGGCATAAATATGTGGATATAGAAAGTTTTCCAGGGGCCGGCCCCGTGGCCGAGTGGTTAAGTTTGCGCCCTCCCCTGCGGCGGCCCAGGGTTTCACTGGTTCGGATCCTGGGTACGGACATGGCACCGCTCATCAGGCCATGTTGAGGCAGCATCCCACATGCCACAACTAGAAGGACCCACAACTAAAATATACAACTATGTACTGGGGGGCTTTTTGGAGAAAAAGCAGAAAAAAAAAAAGACAGTTTTCCAAGACATGGAGTTAAGTGAAGAAAAACAAGCTGTGGAAGAGTACGTATGATAACAATATATATGTTAAACACACACACGCAACTATATATTTCTATAGGGATGGCACATATGCATGTATGTACTGTATGTGTGGTAGAGTTCTCCAGAGAAACAACCAATAGCAGATACCTCTATCTATATTGATATAGATATAGATACACAGATTTTCTCACGAGGAATTGGCTCAGACAATAATGGAGGCCGAGAACTCCCACAATTCCCCGCTGCAAGCTGGAGCTCCAGGAGAGCCAGTGGTGTTGTTCCAGATTGAGTCCAACGGTCTGAGAGCAGGAACTGGTGGCGGAACTTCCAGTCTGAGTCTGAAGGCCTGAGAACCAGGAGCCGATGGTCTAAGTCCCCGTCCCAGGCAGAAGAAGGCCGATGGCCGAGCTCCAGCAAGCAGGCAGGAAGGGAGCGGCCCAGCTCTTCCTCCACCTTTCATTCTGTTCAGGTCTTCAACGGATTGGACAGTGCCCGCCCCCCGCACTGGGGAGGACCATCCACTTGACTGAGCCCACCGATTCAAACGCCAGTCTCACCTGGAAACACCCTCACGGCCGCACCCAGAGATAACGTTTAACCTGGACACCCAGTGCCCCAGTCAAGTCGACACGTGAAATTAACCATCACGTATGCAACTGTGTAGACGAAAGCTTAGGCTATGCGAAACCCTAGCAATGCTTACCTCCGGAAAACGGCCTGGGGCGAGGAAGGAGCTGCAAGGAGTTCTTCCAAAATACCCGAGTAGTTTGGATTTTTCTGATGAGAACTTATTCATCAATGTTTGCTAATTAAAAATGCAGTCTAACAATAAAGCATAGGAAAAGGGGCACAGAAAGAGATTCGTGATTGCCGGGGCTCAGGAGCAGCTGGGGTGAGCGGTGGGTGTGCCTGGAGGACGACCAGTGAGTTCCTTTGCGGTGGTGGTTACGTGCAACTGTACTCGTGATACAGCTGCACAGAACTCTACCCGCAAACACACACGCACAGATAAGTGCGCGGACAAACTCCTGGGACCAGAACAGGATCAGCAGTCCAGCTACCAGAATGGCAGTGATGGCATTCCACCAGATTGGATACCGCGCTGTAGTTACATTGTTATCACTGGGGACAGCTGCGTGGAGGGCACGCGGGACCTCTCTGTACTGTTTGTGCAATTTCTTGTGAGTCTATAGTTATTTGAAAATAAACATTCAAAAAAAGGGAGGCACAGAGAACTTTGTGAACTTATTGAGGCAGTGGAAATGTTTCCTGTCTTCCATGTGGTGGTGGTTACGGGACCATATACATTTGTTAAAACTCATTGAACTGTACACATAGAAGAGGGAATTTTAATGGATGTAGATTATACCCAATTTTTTAAAAGAAAAAACTTCATACCAGAGGACAAATGGGTGAGAGAGATACTCTTGTAGGAAGAACTGCTCTAACTTACTAATATGAGTAAATCACTCACAAACTTTTGCATTTTGTGGTTGATAAAAAATTACCACGTGCTTCACAATGGTCAGCAACACTTCTGCCCAGCACAGGGTCCCCGTCAGATGTTCAAACCCTCCAGTGACGAGGAGCCCCTCGCTTAATTCTGCAGCCCATACCATCGCTGGGAGAACCGCAATAGAAGGTTCTTTATTAGGTTACAACTTCGCTGTGTAGCCTTGGGTGGATTACTTGCCCTCTCTGTACCTTCATTTTCTTAGAAGAAAATGGACTAGATGACCTCTCAGGTCTCTTCTGTCTCTAACATTGAGTCACTAAAAATTGGAATTTACCTCTTTGTAACTGTTGACTTGGCTCTGCCTTCTGTAGTCACGCAGAACTTGGCCCTGTGTGACAGCAACAGCCAACCCACCACACTCTAGAAGTCGGCTCCCCTGTGCCCTCCACGTTGTCTTCATAGCCCGTGGAGAGGCGTATGCGGCAGGGGCTAAGATCGCAGGATCTGCAGCCAGGCAGCCAGCAGTCTGACTCTGGACTCTGCCACTTCCCAGCCATGTGACTTTAGGCAGGTCAATTCTGTGAGCTTCAGTGTTGTATGTGTGAAAACAGATTGATAGTCCCAACCACGTGGGGAGGGGTCTCGGGATTCAATGAGGTAGTGAATATAAAGTGGGATGTGTGGCCGGCAGAATAACGGCCCTCAAAGATGTCCGAATCCTAATCCCCAAAACCTGTGAATGTGCTATGTCCCGCGGCAGGGGAATTACGGTTGCTAAGCAGCTGACTTTAAAACAGGGTGATTAGAGAAGCAGCCTGGATGGTGCGGGTGGGCCCAATAGAATCAGGCGGATCCTCCTATGTGGAAGAGGGAGGCAGGAGGGTCAGAGTCAAAGTGATGGGACGAGAGAAAGGCTTGAGTGGCCATCGCTGGCTTTGAAGATAGAAAGTCATCATGAGCCAAGCAACGTGGGCAGCCTCTAGAAGCCAGAAAAGGCAAGGGAACAGCTTCTGCCCTAGAGCCTCCGTCAGGAACGCAGTCCTGCTGATACCTTGGTTTTAGCCCACCGAGACCCAGTTTGGACTTCTGCCCTTCAGAACTGTAAGAGGATATATTTATGTTGTTTTAAGCCACGAAATTTGTGGTACTTTCTTACAGTGGCAATAGGAAACTAACACAGGATGGCTATGATCCCCTCCTGCCTGGTCTTCCTGCACCCACTCTTGCCCCCTTCCAATCCATTCCTCACAATGTAGCCAAGACCCACATCTAACCAAGCCACATCCCTTAATACAACTCTTCTTTCAATTCTTTAAATGTGCCCCAGGGCCTTTGAAGCTGCTGTCCTCTTAAAAGGTGCCATGGTTCCCTGGGTAACACTTAGCCTTCATAAAGCGGCTCAAAGATTAAAATGCTGCTTCCTCCAGGCAGTCTGCCCTGATCGCCAGTCTGGGTCGGGTTCTCTGGGTTAGTGCTCTCATAGCACCCTGTACTCCTCTGCAGCACTTGTAGATTTAAAACTAAATACATGCGTTTACCTGCTTCGGGGTTCATTGCCTGTCTTTGCCCAGCAGCTGTAAGCTTCCCAAGGGCAGAGGCAGTGTGCTGTCTCACCCACCCCCGGCCCGGTGTCTGGCACACAGGGAGCACTCAATAAATGGGAGCTATTAGCACTGTTTTATTTCGGAATCCTCGCCGTTCTGGTCACCCTGCACTCTTTAGTTTGCAATCCTCTTTAAAAAGTGGTACCCCTGCCTTGACCCCATCCTCCAGGGGTAATGAGAGCAGCTCTAATAGAAGCTGAATCTGCTGTCCCCGCTTATTGGGGGCATGCCGTTTCAATTAGTGCAGCTGAAGGCCGTGTTCCTTCGTCACTAACTGCCTCACACGCCCAACTCCAGCTGAGCTTGAGGTCACTCAAACCGCCCACCCGCCCACCTCAATTTTTGTTTCCATCAGAACATCTGTCACGCTAGCTTTGCTCGTTCTGGTTCTGTATGGTTGCTCTTTGTAACCTGTGTTGAGCTTTCCTCTCACCCCTGTGGGCTGCCATCATCTGGCGTTGGGGCCCTTGTTCTAATCCGTCTAAAACTTCCTGAGTCCCCATTCAGCCGTCCACCAAATTAACCCGCCCTTCCAGCCTCATGTCATCGGCACGCCTGAGCAATATGTCCCTGTGCCTGCCTCCAAGTCCTGGAGAACAATGTGGTGGGCTCTGGAAATGCTCCCGGAGATGCCCTAGGGCTGGCACCCATTGCAGAGTGTTGAATCAGCGACCCAATCCACGCCTAGGGCAAGTCCTGGCTTTGCCACTTTTGTGGCTGTGAAATTAGGAATAATAGGACATTACTTTCCTGTGGCTGCCATAACAAAGTACTGCAAACTTGGTGGCTCAAAGCAACCGAGATTTATTCTCTCACAGTTCTGGAGGCTGGACGCCAAAATCAGGGTGTCGGTAGGGCCGTGATCCCTCTGGAGGCTTCCAGCTCCTGGTGCCTTCTGGTGTTCCTTGGCTTATGGAAGCGTAACTCCAATCTCTGCCACACGGCCTTCTGCTCTGTGTGGCTCTCTGTGTGTCCTCTCCTCTTCTTCCAAGAACACTACTCGTTGAATTTATGACCCACTCTGCTCATCTTAACCAATTACACCTGCAAAGACCCTATGTCATAAGATCACAGTCTGAGGTTCTGGGGTGGACATGAAGTCTGGGGGGGACATGATTCAACCCACTACAAACGGTAACACTGTCGCATAGGACCTTCGTGAGAGCTGGGGGGGGACAGTGTAAGGCAGGGCTCCTCAAACAGCAATGTGCACTCCAACCACCTGGGGATCTCGTTAAAATGCAGATTTGGATCCCTCCAGCCTGGGGTGGGCCTGCATTTCTCCCGAGCTCCGGGGTGATGCCTTTGCTGCTCGTCTGCTTTGAATAACAAGGAGGTAGGTGAAAGAAAGTGCTTTGAAAACAGACATCCGGTAGGCTCATTCTATTTCTTTTGTAATGAGTTTTTCTCACGCTCCTGTTTCCAGCACACCTGGCTCTTGTGTGAACTGTAGAAGATAGACAACGTGTGTTCGTTTGGTCTCCCCCCAGAAGCAGAGGCAGAGACAAAGACTTGGGTTTAGGAGTTTGTTGGGGAGATGGTCACATGAAGCACACACGCGGAAGTAAGGAAAGGGAGAGAGCCAATGAAGAGGGCATTACATAGCACGTGGCCCGGGGGCAAATAGGGCTCCATCCTGCTGGGGACTGGCTGAGAAACTATGGGGACATGCCTTAGAATTGCCCCACTGGATGACTGGGGTTGGGGGTGCCAGGGCATTTTTCCACCAATTCCCACCCACCATCAGTTGAAGGGTGCCCTGGGGTCGGGGTCCTGTGTCCCGCTGGGAAAGCTCCCAGGTGCTGGAGAACGCCCTCCCTCCAGCGGAGGCACGGAGGTGGGAACCTTGGGCAGGCTGGCCAGAGCCTCCTCCCGCAGCTGCAGGTGACCTCGGCTAGGCCGAGGTGGGGGAGGGAGAGCAGCAGCATCTGCCACAGAAGGCGTCCAGGTTGGTATGTCATCGGTGTCTCCACCATTCTATTTTGAGTGCATGAGCTACCCAAGCAAGCTCTCACTTGCAGTTATGATTATGACTGTCGTCCAGCACCAGCAGACACCTTGCCCACAGGGGTGTCACAGGAGAATCTGTTTATGGCCTGTCAAAACCCACATGTGCCTTGCCTCCCCCAGGCCCTGCCTTTGCATGGGTAAAATCGTTTACACTGTAGGTGTGTGGTAGGGAGAACTCACCCCAAGGGTAATGGAATTATGCTTCAGGGCCACCTTAGGAAGGGGATACTTCCCTCTCTCTCAGTCCCTGCCTTCGCCTAGTTCCACACTCTTGCCATTCACTATCACATTTCATCCGCATCACGACCCTACGAGGTAGTTGCTATAATTGTCCCCATTTTATAGCCAAGGAAACTGAGGGCCAGAAAAGCTAAATCACTTGCCTAAGATCACTCAGTAAGTGGCAGAAGTGGGATCCAAACACAGTCTGTCTGACCCACTGTACTCTGTGGATTCCATAGGAGAAACTAGGTCGTAGGCGCCAACAGGATTTAAACACAAATCTAAGCTACACTTCTGTAACCACCTGCTGGACAAGAACAGTAAGAACTGCTTTGATATGTACGCAGCTTCTAGTCCTAGCGTAAGACAGAGGGTCCATGAGGGTGTGAGTCTACACTTTGAAAGAGAAGTTCCTGCAAGTGAGATGCATGCACAGTTACGGTCACTTAACGATGGGGATACGTTCTGAGGACCACGTCGTTAAGCAATGTCATCACCGTGCAAACATCATAGACGGTATAGCCTACTACACCCCCAGGCAACATGGTACTAATCTTATGGCACCACTGTTGTATATGCAGCCCATTGTTGACGGAAATGTCAGTTATGAGATGCATGACTGTATTCCTTTTCATAAGGTACTGCGTATTTTCCTCTGTGTAGGTATTCTCTAGGATGGATGGATTCTTTAGAATGGATGGATTTTTCTCAGGTAATTGGTAAATGAATAGATCCAGACCCTAATAAGAAAAGATGCCATGGAGAAATGAAATAAATAAATTGAATGATTCGATGTCATTAGTTTAAAAAATATCACCACAGGATTTCCTCAACTGGCAATTTTTCCCAGTGCATCAAATGTGGGATTCCTCTCCCACACGCATTTCAGGAACACACTGACACAAAATGAGAGAGATCCGCCTTTCTGCTATGTTTGGGGCCGTTTTTCCTCCCTTTCCAGACAGCAAGCTCCCCAAGGGAAGGGATGGCGCAGGTTCCTTACTACACTGATTTCCCGGTGCATCGCATGGACAGGGCCATAGGTGTGTACAAGAGAGGTCTTGAACCCTAAGTCAGGGTTAGCCGGCTCTTGAAAAATGAGCCCATAAGCTTCTTGGCGATGGGTGGAAAGAGAGTGAGGTGGGAAACGTGAGCTTTTCTGCATTTCTTCAACTCTGGCTTCTTTCTTTTTTTGCACACTTGTTGCTCACTGTAGAGAACACAGAAGAGAAGAGGCCCCAGTCTCTGCCTGAAGGCACTGACAGTCCAGTGGGAGACAAGCGGAACAGACTGGAAACAACTCATGCACAAGACAAGAGAGCTGCGGAATAGTGTGAGGGCATGTGGCTCTGACTGAAAGTGCTGAAGGGGCTCAGGGAAGGAGGGAGAGATGGCTGTGGCCTGAGACGAAAGTAGGTGGAGTGGAAAGAGCACTGGACTAGGAGTCAGGAGACCTGGGTTCTAGACCAGTTCATTGCTCAACCCTCTGTCACCCTGTGTTCACTTCTCTCTCACAGATCCACCCTCAACCAGCTTGCAGTCTAGCAGGGGATGCGGGGTCAGAACTCCTACAAATGCATGTGATACCCTGGGATCAAGGAGGTATCTTCATTCACCCACCATCTCCTGAGCACCAGCTAGTTGCCAGGCGCCATGCCAGGCTCTGGAGGCAAAAGTCAAACAGCTTCGCTGAAACAGCTGCAGATCCCCAACACGCACCTCCCCCACCCCCCGCCGGCTACTCTTGCTTTTGCCTTTTTGCTCATGTTGTCCCATCCCCCGGCATCGGCCTCCTCATTTTGTTCATCTGGAAAAATGATTGGCCTTCAAACCCCTGGCCAGGAATCATCTCCTTTATGAAGACTTCTCTCTTAATCAGTTCAGGCGGCTATAACAGAATACTCTAGGCGGGGGGGGCTTAAACAACAAACATTTTTTTCCTCACAGTTCTGAAGGCTGGAAGTCCAAGATCAGGGCGCTATCATGGTCCAGTTTTCGGTAAAGGCTCTGTCCCTGGTTTGCGGATGGCCATCTTCTCATTGTTTCCTCACGTGGCAGAGAGCAAAGAGACAAGGAAAGTTATCTCCTGTCTCTCTTTTCTTGCTTTCTTTTTTTTTATTTTTTGGCGAGGAAGCTTGACCCTGAGCTAACATCTGTTGCCAATCTTCTTTTTGTTTCTCCCCAAAGCCCCAGTACATAGTTGTATATCCTAGTTGTAAGCCCTTCTAGTTCTTCTATGTGGGATGCCACAGCATGGTGGCGATGAGCGGTGTGTAGGTCTGAGCCCAGGATCTGAACTGGCGAACCCCGGGCTGCCGAAGCGGAGCGCCCAAACTTAACCACTATGCCACCGGGCCAGCCCCTGTCTCTCTTATAAAGGCACTAATCCCTTTCATGAGAGCTCCACTCATGACCTAATCATCTCCCATAGGCTCCACCTCCAAATACCATCACACTGGGGATTAGGGTTTTAACATATGAATCTCAGGGGGACACAAACATGCAGTCCATAGCACCCGTCATGTTGCACATGGGCGCCCCCACCCCTGGAACTGTGCGATGCAGCAGCCTGGCACCACAGATGAGCCAGGGCTGAGGCTGACCAGCCCTTGGTGGAGTGGCCCTCAGCCTCTGTTTGTATCTCCCATCTACTCAGCCCCTGCTACAGATAGAGGGAGGAGGCAGAAAAAAAATAATAGAAAAATCATGAACAGAATAGAAAGCGTAGTCTCCATACTTGCAGAGGCTGCAAAATAAATAGAACATCCCAGAGCCCAAGGTCCCTCTGACTGCTTAGGGGAGAAGTCCAGGCCAATGAGGGCAGCAGTGGGGACCCAGCCCTCGACCAGCCAGTGTGCTTTCCACTGTTTTCCAGGCACGGGCTTCACCCTAAAGAGCCTTGTAAATTGACACAGAGGGCCCAGGGCACAGCTTGTGACAGCTCAGTCCCAGCCCAGCCATTTCCAGCACTGAGGAGAGAGAGCTGGGCACACAGGGTAACACAGTCACCATATTTTGGTCCCACTTTTCTGTGCTGCCTTGAAAAGGAGGCAAATGAGACCCTTCCCAACCAGAGGAGCCACAAACACTACAGGTCGGCCATCTGTATTCCTCGAGGGGCCAGTTGGGGTCACTTTGGGTGGAGTAAGGAGGAGCAGAGAAGAGAGCCCCAATGGGAGCCTGCTGGCAAAGACCACCCCGCCAGTGAGATACCATGACACTGTGGCCAGGGCCAGAGGCCAGTGCAAGGGTGGGGAAGGAGTCTGGAGCAGCCCCCTTGCACACGCCATTACTACTCCATCCTTCCAATGCAGGAAGGCACAGGTCTGTGTTAAAGCCTATGGTGAGGGTGGCAGGCAGGTGAAGGAGGAAGTGGACACCTGGGACAAACTTCTAAGCCAGTGTTTTTGCAAGTACTTTGGTTGATTTATTAGTATGACATTCCATGCCTACTGCCACTGCATAGTTCAGGCCCCCAGAGTCGGCCTATAGATAGCAGTCAGGCTCAATCTAAAATGGCGTCCGGGGTCAGCTTCAGTCCATGGCTGGCAGCCCAGCCTAGCTCACCCGACACAGCCTGGGCCCACGTGCTTGGCTTCATCAACACCAAACTCTGACCAACCAGAGTGACCAATGCCAGGCTCAGTCTCCAGGAACAGCTTCATTAAAAACTTTGTAAGATGCCAGTAAACAACACACTAATGAAATCCACAGATGAGCTAAAACCGGACTGTTCAGAAGCAGCCAAGACTGAGACTGAGTCTCTAGAGGGCCCAGGAGGTTAGAAAGATGGTGAGGAAGTAACCATGTGAAATTCAGCCTGGACAAGGGCCAGTTAACCTCATGTGCAAGCTGCCAGATTCTCCCACAGTTACAAGGAGGCAGGCGGGCTGTGGAGAACAGCAGGGCTAAGGGAGACAGAGGAGTGGGATGTGGCAGGGGCTTGGGGCAGGTAGCCCCACCGCAGTCATTGGCCGGTGAGTCTGTAAAGACAGCGCCTGCCCCAGGGAGTAGGTCCCTGCCTCCATGGGCCTGGAGGAATTCCTAGGCAGCCCAGGAGGACCAAGGAACTCTAGGGGGAGCAGAGCTTTAGGGGCACTGGACAAGAAGGGCGTTCTGGATGCGTCATGCTTGGGACAGTTTTGCATCAGGAGTATTAAGATCTCTGGTGCCCAGCTGTCCCCTGGGAAGCCCCACAGCAAGTCTAGGCCTCAGGAAAAACTCAAGGCAGCAGAAAATGGCAGTGATAAAGTCTCTGTAATCAGACAGACCTGGGGCAGACTCCTAGCCCTGTTCTGAGGTTGTAGATGAGTTATCTAACTTCCTTTAGCCTCAGTTTCCGCATCTGTAAAATGGGATGCCATTTGACCTTCCTCAGAGGGTGTCCTGAGGACAAAATAAGATAATGCCTGTGAAGCAATAAGCACCGTTCTTAGCACACAGTGTCAACCAAGAGGAAGAGGAGGAGGAAACCAAAGACTGTGCTGCTGGAGCCCTCACCATGGTGTCCTTCCACATCCTTTCTTCTCAGAGCCCACCCCTTCTGTGCCTCCGGACCAACCCATTCTCTCCTCAGGCTTGAAAATAACTGGTCCCTGTCCACCAAACCTCCGTTGATGACAGAACTGCCACTGCCACATTAAAGGCCAGTCGGGTTGAATCTCTTTCTCCATCCATAAGTCTTGCATTAATGGAGACCGCCAGACCTTTAGCTAGAACTAAATGTTGAACTTTGAGCTTTTCCTCAAAGATTTATAAAACAAGTCCTAAGTGTTATATGTGAGTAATAGACAATATCTAAATGTCTGGGCTGGTTAACACTGGTTGATGTGGCCCATTAGGGGCCAAGACAGTGGATTTCATCCCAGTGTGGACCACTTTCTTTCATTCTAACCCGAGCCATGAACTAAGCCCTAACTGAACCCTAATGCTGGCCTCAATCTGAGTGCCCAGTGCTAGTCTGCCTGCTTCAGATGGAATGTGAAAAGCTCAGGCCAAACTCATCCCCAATGTAGGGATGTAGGGAGAACCACCTAAAGACATTTCATGGGAATGACGTTGGCTTATTGGATCCTTTTCTCTCAGTTATGAGCCCTCACTGAATTTGAAGTTGCACAGAATAATCTCCCCCCAAAGAATGATAGAGCCTTGGAACCTGCCCTCTGGGCACCTGCGGTCTCAAGCTGACTGTGACGACAGCTAGGAGTCCAAAGACAATGCGTGAATGGATCAGATGTTCTCTCTTTTTGGATCAAGACTCATGGACCTGGAGGAGTATGATACCATGGTGAGGATGAGCCTGTCAGGGGCGCCCAGGCTGAGCTGGGTGCAGAGAGTACACTGCTGCTCTCTCACAGATCCAAGTGCTTCTCCTTCCTTGATGTACTAGGGTTATGCCAACCTCCAGCAAGAGAGCCAAAGATTGGCCTACTGGGTGGCCGGCCCCGTGGCTGAGTGGTTAAAGTTCAGTGCACTCCACTTCAGCGGCCCAGGTTCACAGGTTCCGATCCCAGGTACAGACCTATACCACTGGTCACCCATGCTGTGGCAGTGACCCACATACAAAATAGAGGAAGATTGGCACAGATGTTGGCTCAGGGAGAATCTTGCTCAGCAAAAAAAAAAAAAAAAGAGGAAGATTGGCAACGGATGTTAGCTCAGGGCAAATCTTCCTCAGCAAAAAAAAGAAGGTAGGCCTGCTGGTAAGACCCGCTGCCTAGAAACATGATGCAGCCCCCAACAGAGAGACTGGCTCCTACCTAGGCTGTTCCTAACCATGAACAGTTCCAGCACGAGACTAGGAAGTGTCCTGTCAGATTTTCTAGGCCAGTCCCACTTTTCCACATCCAGGCCCTTGGTCACACCATGTGTCCAGAGTTCTGGGTCAAAACATGTGTTCCCCATAAATAAGAAGCCTAGAAAGGAAATGTGCAGCAGCTGACTCCAGCCAGCTCCTGTCACCTCAGTCATTCCACTGTCCCTCTCAACGCCCAAATCTTCCCAGCCAGCTGCAGTCAGCTATGTTCTTACTCAGAGCTTTCTTTTAAGTGGGTTCTTATGTCTAGCTATTTCAGAGCAAATCTTGGCTCCCCATCTGCTCCCTGAGGGGCTGTGTCTCCCCGTTAGGTTGGGAGCTGCCATGGGCAGGGCCTACCCCTTTCTCCTTCTTGTGCTCCTGGCAGCAGGGCTCTTGCACCCAATGGATACTCTGTTGAGGGCTTACTATGTGCCAGGCTCTGAGCTAGGGTATCGCAGTGAACAGAACAAAATTCCTGTCCTCAGGAACCTGACATTCTTCTAGTGGAGGGCAAAGGGGATGATGGAGGGGAAACCAGCAGAAGGCACTTGTTCAACCAACAGGTGGGGGCGCCCACTGTGTCCAGGCTTTAGACGAGGTCCTGGAGGTCCGAGACAATACCAGAGCAGACCTGGCGCTTGGCCAGGAGGAGCCATCAGCCGAGCCAGCACTGTGGCCACCCTTCCAGAGGAACTGTTTTCTCTCAGGATCCCAGTTGGAGGTGGCTCCGTTGGCCCTGGTCAGCTGCCCACTACCCACCGGCCCATCCCTTTACCCTTTTCCCCACCACAAACAGCACAGGTCGGCTGAGAGCTCACAGAGACGTTCACCCCTGCATCCACAAGGAACCAGACTGGTGTTCCCTTGAAGGCCAAGGGGAGGAGGAAGTGGTTCCTGGGTCCTTTTCCAAGTAGAGGGCACAGTCCAGGGAGAGAAGCAGCAGCTGCCTTCCTTTGGGGCTGTTGTTAACGTCTCTACCACCTGCACTGACCACCTGACCGGTGGGTGAATCAAAAGCCAGAGCCCCTCCCTAGCAGCCCCCACAACTTGCCTGCTACAAGTGGACACTCCAGTAAGGCCGGGGTCTGGCAGCCAGGGCCCTATCGTGGAGCTTGAGGAGGCCCAGGCAGATGGTCTGGCCTGGAGTTCAGCTGGGAGGGGAGAAATAATTGTCTTGGGAACAAATCAGTGAGGCCTGGGCCCAGGCAGGGTGGCAGGGTGGTGATCCCAGGAGGCGGCAGGGATGGCGTGGTGGGCATGGAGACGTGCTCTCAGATCTCCGTTGGAGGGACTCTGCTTCAGGGAGCGGAGTTCACCGACAGCCCCGGCTGCTGCACTTTGGCATCTACCCTGCTGTTCACATCAAAGCCATGTTTCCCCCAGGCTGCTCCCAGCCAGTGACTAAGTCTGGCAGTCCCAGCCCATTTCTGTGACATGGGACTCCTCCAACAGGCAAACCTCATGGAGGGATTTCCCATCAGTCTGGCCAAGACTTTCTCAGAACTGTGCTGCAGTCTGAGACTCTTGCTACCCCAGCCTCCTTCCTGTCCCCTCTCCTTTCTCAGGGTCAGTCCTGCACCGTGGTGGGAAGGCTCTCCTTGCCCACTTCTGCTTCCACCCCTGTATCTTCCACAGGTGTTTCTCCCAATAAATTGGTTGCACATTTAACCCCACCTTGATGTCTGCTTCTCAGAGGACCCACACTGATGGAAGGCAAGATCCTGTGCGTCAGGACCCATTACGAGACACATATGCCCCTTGCAGCCCAGAAGGTCCAGTACCCACTGACAAGAGAGTATTGTTTTCCCAGGTCTGTGGGAGGGGGCTGAGCATGGGCTCCTCTCTGATGACCTAGAAAGGGTCCCAGCCTCACACAGCTCCCACACTGCTGAGGAGACCCTGCGCCAACTCTTCCCCTCCGCTCAGGGACCTCCGGTTTCCTCAGGTGGAAGTCTTGGAAAATTCTCACCCACTATGTCAAAATATTTATTCATTTCAATCCAGAAAAGAAATCCAGATGTACCTCACTTTACCCAAAAGCTGTGTCCTTGAGAAGTTGAGGGCAAATTAAATTGGGGGGGGGGGGAACCAGATCCCATTGTATGTGCCCCAGAAGGCTCACAATTAAAAGGAACTCTGCAGTATATCAAGTCAGTCAGCATGCCACATAGCTGAGTTGACAGCAAAACTGACAGTAAAGTGGAGGAAGAATCCCATTCGACTTGGCCCAAGGCATTTTTCCAAGGTGGGTATATTGGAAAAGTCGAGCAAATAGTGATTGCAGCAGGTCCCTGGCCTTGGGGAGCTTCCAGCCAATTGGGGAGATAGATAGGATCCAACTGGAGAACAATAGGCCACAGAGGATGAATTCGAGTAATATCCGGATGAAGACACCATCGCTAGTTCACTAGTTCTGAGAAGCAGGAGTGAGTTTAGGCAAGAACAGTGAGGGAGGCCACTGATAGTGGGCACCCGGGATGGGACTCCAGGCATCCTGACCATCACTACACAGAGCTGTCCCCTTCCTGCCTCTCCTTGTCTATGCCAGTTGCTCCGGAGTCCTCTTACTCTGCTCCCTGGGCCTGGCCACATGGTTGGCTGCCTGGGGAGGCCCTGGCATGGTTCCCAGTGCCAGAGGTGGGGGTGAAGATTTGTGGGCTGATGGGAGTGTGGCCAGCCCAAAGGGCCCAGCTGCAGGGCCCAGGGCTAAGTTGACAATGCTAGCTGCGGAGACAGAGCGGCAACTCCCGTGGTTGCCTCCAAAATACCAGTTGAGGTTTTCTCCTACTTTAGCGTTTAGAAACTATTTCCATTTCTATTACGCCTTTGTTTTTCCTAGCTTTCCTTTTCTTTGTAATACTGTTAATGGTTCTGCCTGGAGGTGAGACAAGGAGGGTAGGGCAAGAGCCAAAAAACAGTGAAGTCAGCGGAATGTGCCCTGGGGCCTTGTAACTTCTCTTCTAGCACCCCTACTCCCATCCCTGGAGCCAGAGCCTTGGGGCAGTCCTCCCAGGTCTTATTCTCCATGGATAAGGACCAACAAGGCTCCCTCTCTATCCTATTTTCTCCCCATCACGACTTGCCTAAACTGAGGCCCATTCTCTCGGCATCTAGCTCTCTGCTGGCAAATGTGGACATTCACTCTCTCCTGGGCTACCTTCTCTCATTAGACATCCTCTCCCTGGACAGTCTTGCCTATTCCCATGGCCTCAGTTACCATGTATATGCCATAAACTCAACATTTATTTTTTCAGTCCCCGGCTCTCCTCTGAACACCAGATCTACAGATCCAACTGCCCTCTCCACTGGGCGGCTCGCAGGCACATCAAATTCCACCTGTCCGAAACTGAACTCACCATCTCTCCTCTACTCATCCACCAAATAAACAGCACATCCCTCCAAGAAAAGGAAAAAAGCCCTTTGCCCCAGCCTCAGCGAATGGCACTACCATCCTAGTTGTTTAAGCCAGAAAACTGGGAGTCATTTTGAACTCTGCCCTTTACTCCGCCTACCACCCACATCCAACCTATCAGCAAGTCTTGTCAATCTGACCTCCTAAAAAGCTTTCAAATGTTTTCACATCTCTCCAGTCCCACTGCCACTCTTTTAGTTAAGACCGCCATCACTCATTCATAGACAACTTAAATAACCTCCTAATTTGTCTTTCTGCCTCAGTATTTACCCTTTTTCCATTTAAGAGACCACAAGGTGGCCACAAGCTTTTCCTTAAAAACAAATATGACCATGTCTCTCCCCTGTTTAAAAATCTGTACTGTGACTTTTGCTTCCAACCACTTTCGAGCAAATTGTATCAGACTTTTTCTCCTGCCATTAAAAAAAGCTAGAAAATTGAACAAAATCTATGGAACAACTGTTTTTAGACATCGGACAGCAGGTAATATAGGACTGTGATCCCTGAGAGAAGTGAAACAAATGAGGTGAAGTCTATGATGGCCCTTGATTTCTGCCTGGAGGCACTTTCTGGACCATGGTGTGGGAAGGGCAAACCCCAGACGAGCATAGTGGTCTTCTTGAGTTAAAGAGAAAGACACTGGAGTTTCAGAGGCTGAGGTGTCTGGAATTTGCAGGGTAGAGTTCTGGAAAGGAGGGAGCTACACAGAAAATGAGCTCTAGATATCCGCATAGGGATCCTCTTGATTGGATTGCAGAACACTAAGCTGCACACACAGAGGGTGAAACTCCACAAAGTCAGGCAAAGAGCCACCAAGAAGCTGTAAGCTGAAATTCCCAGAGCTCTCACAGATTTCAGAGACATTCAATTTCACACCAGGCCAAGTAGAGAAACCTTGTGAAAATCCAGCACATTCAGTAGGAACTCTAAGAAATGTCATACCTTAGCAGTAAGGATAAACCAGCCCTAGAATAAATGCTACTCAAGACCTGCTCTAATGGACCTTAGAAACAAGCCTGGAAAGGCTCAGACGGATGTGCAAGTAACTTAACTGCCTTCCAGAACAAAGTTGAAAGAAGACACAGAATCCAGACACTCACAATAAAACATTCACAGTATCTAGGATCCAATAAAAAATTACTAGACATGTAAG
The DNA here is from genome assembly GCF_021613505.1 of Equus quagga. NCBI lineage: Eukaryota > Metazoa > Chordata > Mammalia > Perissodactyla > Equidae > Equus > Equus quagga. The sequence goes on along the minus strand of NC_060276.1, from coordinate 20,230,092 downwards.
GAAGGAGGAAAATATGCCACCTCTATAGCCAGGGAGAAAAACCTGTCAGTAGAAACAGAGCCAGAAATGGTGAAGAGATGGAATTAACAAAGAAAGACTTTTTTTTTTTTTTAAAGATTTTATTTTTTTCCTTTCTCTCCCCAAAGCCCCCCGGTACATAGTTGTATATTCTTCGTTGTGGGTCCCTCTAGTTGTGGCATGTGGGACGCTGCCCCAGCGTGGCTTGATGAGCAGCGCCATGTCCGCGCCCAGGATTCGAACCAATGAAACACTGGGCCACCTGCAGCGGAGCGCGCGAACTTAACCACTCGGCCACGGGGCCAGCCCCAACAAAGAAAGACTTTTAACATACCTATTATAAATATGCTCAAGGATTTAAAGGAGAATATGAATATAGCAGGGAATTAAATTAATAATTATATATAAATATTGATTATAATTAATTATATATTATCTATAATTATAAAAACATAATCATATACTATATATAATTATATATAGTATATAATTATATATAATTTTATATGATTATTATATATAATTAATATATATAAATTAATAATTATATATATATAAAATAACCAAAAAGAATTTTTAGCGGTGAAAAATACAATATTTGAAATAAAAAATTCACTAGATGGGCATAATAGCAGATTAGATAATGCCAAAAAAAATCAGTGAACTAGAAGAAATAGTAATAGAAACTATGCAAAATTAATCACAGAGGAAAAAAAAGGCTGATAAAAAGTTAACAGAATGAAAGGGTAAACAAAGTATAGTATATTCACACAAAGGAATATTATTTATCCATAAAAAGGTACACAGTAGTGATGCAAGCTACCACATGGATGAACCTTGAAAACATCATGCTAAGTGAAAGAAGCCAGGCACAAAAGATCATGATTCCATTTATGTACCAGAATAGGCAAACTACAGAGACAGAAAGTAGATTAGTATTTGCTTAGGGATGGGGGGATAGCTAAAGGGTATGGGGTTTCATTGGAGGTAATGAAAATGTTCTAAAATTGACTGTGGTGATGGTTGAATGTCTAAGAATATGCTAAAAGCCACTGAATTGTACATTTTAAATGAGTGAATTGTATGTTTGTGAATTATATCTCAATAAAGCTGGGGTTTTTTTTAAATTGTTAACAGAGCCTCAGTGACTTGTGTGTCAATATCACACAGTCTAACGTATTTGTAATTAGAGTTCCAGGAGGAGCTGGAAGCAAAAAAAAATTTGAATAAACAATGGCTGAAAATTTGGCAAATCTGATGCAAACTATAAACTACAGATCCAATAAGCTCAACAAACCTCAAGCAAAGTAAAAATGAGAAAAAAACAAACCAAAGCACATCATAGCAAATTGCAGAAAACCACAGATAAAGAGAAAATGTTAACAACAGCCCCAGCAAAAAGACACATTACGTCCAGAGGCACCAAGCTAAAGATAACCACAGACTTCTCAACCAAAATGTTGCAACCAGAAGACAATGGAGTGACGTCTTTAAAGTGTTCAAAGATCTACACTACGAGAAATGTGAAAGAAGTTCTTCAGGCTAGAGGAATGATATCGGATGGAAACTCTGCAATGATGAACACCAGATGTGGTAGACATGTGGGTAAACATGAAAAGACTCACTTTCATCTTCTAAAAATTTTTCTTTAGGGGCTGGCCCAGTGGCACAGCGGTTAAGTTTGCACATTCCACTTTGGCAGCCCGGGGTTCACCAGTTCAGATCCCGGGTGTGGACATGGCACTGCTTTGCAAGCCGTGCTGTGGTAGGCGTCCCACATATAAAGCAGAGGAAGATGGGCACAGATGTTAGCTCAGGGCTAATCTTCCTCAAAAAAAAAAATTTCTTTAAAAGAAAATTGATTACTAAATGCCACTGAATTGTTCACTTTAAAGTAGTTAATTTTATGTTCTGTTAATTTCACCTGAATAAATTATTTTTTTTAATAAATGACTATTTAAAGCAAAAGTAAGATCAATGTATTTTGGGGCTTATGATATATGTAGAAGCAAAATGTATTACAACACTACCACAAAGGATGGGAGGGGAGAAATCAAAGTCTGCTGTTTTAAAGTTCTTACCTATACATGAAGTCATATAATAGGATTTGAAAATAGAATGTGATAAGTTAAGAATGCTTATTTTAAACCCTAGAGCAACTGCAAACAAAGCTGGTTATAGATAAACAGCCAATGGTGGAGATAGAATATTAAAAGTTGTCAATATTCCTTGATACTTGTCCCTCCAGGAGGTGTGGCTTACTTCCCCTCGCCTGGATTGTGGGCTGACTTTAATGACTTGCATATAATAAATAGAATTTGAAAAGGGAAAAATAGTAGCTTTATAGTGGAGAAATCTGACAGATACCACCTTAATCAAGTGATCAAAGTCAATATCACCAGTAAGTCATGTTGATGTCACGCACCCCTGATATGATGGGAGGACAGGGGCACACTACCTCCATGGTATGCTTCCCCAAAATCCCTAACCACAGACTAATCAAGAGAAAATATCAGACAAACCCAAACTGAGAGACATTTTACAAAATACCTGACCAGTATTCCTAAAAACTCTCCAGGTTGTCAAAATCCAGAAAAGTCTGAGAAACTGTCACAGACAGGAAGAACCTAAGGAGACATGATGACTAACTGAACTGTGGTATCCTGGAAGGGAACCTGGAACAGAAAAAGGCATTAATGGGAAAATCCAAATGAAGTCTGTTGTCTAGTTAATCATCTCATACCAATGTGAATTCCTTAGTTTTAATAAATATACTACTGTGTTTATGTAAAATGTTAACATTAAAGAACTTTGAATAAAAAGTATGTGGAAGATGCTGGCCTGGTGGCTTAGTGGTTAAGTTTGGGCACTCTGCTTCGGCGGCCTGGGGTTCACCAGTTCGGATCCTGGGCACGGACCTAGCCCCTCTCATCAAGCCCTGCTGTGGCACATCCCACGTGGAAGAACTAGAAGGACTTACAACTGGGATATACAACTATGTACTGGGGCTCTGGGGAGAAAAAAACAGAGGGAGATTGGCAACAGATGTTAGCTCAGGGCCAATCTTAATCGCCAAAAAAGCCTGCAAAAAAAAAAAAAAGTATTTGGGATCACTTTTTAATACCTTTGCAACTCTTCTATAAATCTAAAATTATTTCAAAATAAACAGGTTTTAAGTAAAACAATCCAAAGAAGGCAGAAAAAGAGGGAAAAGTTGATGAGTATAGATGGGACGAATAGAAAATAAATAGAGAAATGGATGACCTAAATCCAACCATATCAATAACTACATTAAATGTAAATGTACTCTAGGCAATACAATTAAAAGTCAGAGATCTTATTGTATTAAAAATAAAATTGACCTCAACTTTCTTTTTGTTGTCTATAAGAAACATCTTTTAAGTATAAAGACATAGATAGGTTAAAACTAAAATGATGGCTAAAGATATAGCAGGGATTATGTTAATTTGAAAGTAAGCTTCAGGACACAGAATATTATTGAGTAAAGACATTTATAATGATAAAAAGGTCACTTCATCAGGACAATATAATAATGTTAAAAGTGTAAATAGCTAATAAAAAGGTTCAAAATACATGAAGCCAAAACTGACAGAACTGAAACAAGACATAAAGTCACAATTATAGTTGGAGAGTTCAACGGTTGTCTCTCAGTAAGTGACAAAACAAGTAAACAGCAAATCAACAAGGATGTAGAAAACTTGAACAACGCTATCAATCGACTTGACCCAATTGACACGAACAGAACACTACGCGAGCACCTGCAGAATACACATTCTTCTCAAGCGCACGTGGAACATTCTCCAGGATGGACCAGATGCTGGGCCATGAAATGAGTTTCAATAAATTTTAAAGGACTTACATCATTGACAGTTTGTTCTCTGACCTCAAGAGAATTAAATTAGAAATCAATAACAAAAAAATGTTAGAAAATCCTTAAATATTTAGAAATTAAGTGACACACTCCTAAATAATCCATGGGTCAAAGAACAAATCAAAACGGAATTGGAAAGTATTTTTAAATGAAAACAACATGTAAAACTTTCTGAGATGCTGCTACAGCAGTACTCAGGGGGACGTTTATAGACTCAGCACTTATATTAGAAAAGAAGGAAAGTCTCAGAGGAATGACCTCAGCTTCAAATTTAAGAAGCCAGAAAAAGAAGAGCAAATTAATCCCTAAGTAAGTAGAAGGAAGGAAATAGTAAAGTAAGAACAGAAATCAATGAAGTAATAATTTAAAAAAAAAACAAATGGAGAAAATCAATGAAACAAAAAGCTGGTGCTTTGAAAAGATCAATAATATTACCAACGTCTGGGAAGGTAGCATTAGTTACGTGGTTGTATTCGTTTGTCAAAACTCATTGAATTGCACACTTTTAATGGGTGCATTTTACTGTCCATAAATTATACCCAAAGAATGGACACTTCACAAAGGATGACACACAAATGACCAATAAACACATGAAAAGATGCTCAACATCATTAGTCATCAGTAAGATGCAAATTAAAGCCATCATGAGATACTAGTACATACCCACTGCAACCGCTGAAAAAAAATTTTAAATAACAATACCAAGTGGATACGAAGCAATGGGACCTCTCTTACACTGCTGATTGGAGTATAAAATCGTACAACCATTGTGGAGATCAGTCTGGTAGTTTCTCATAGAATTAAACATATGCCAATGCTTTGGTCTAATAATTCCACTCCTAGGTATTTATCCAAGAGAAATCAAGACATATGTCTACAAAAAGCCTTATAAAAAAATATTCAGGAAACCTTTATTTATAAAAACCCCAAACTAGAAACAGCCCAGGTGCCCAGCAATGGGTGAATAGATAAATGGTGGTATATCCATAAAATGGGCCTATGGTACATTAATACAATGACAAATCAATATACATTATAATTTGTATCACTATTCAACATATACAATGGATACTCAGCAATAAAAAGGAACAAACTACTACTAAGTGAAACAACATGGAGAACCTCAATAGCACTATGCTAATGGAAAGAAGCCAGACACAAAAGGCTAGATACTGTAGGAGTCCATCTATTTGAAATTCTAGAGTAGGTCAAACTAACCTATAGTGACAGAAAGCAAGACAGTGGTAGTCAAGAGGGGGCAGTGGGAGTGAGACTGATTGCAATGGTCTTCAAGAAAACTTTTTGCCATGATCAAAATGGTGTAAATCTTGATTGCACTGGTGGTTTTCCACACATGGCCATTCCTAGGGTGCTCAGAGGCTGGGAAAATACCTTTTGCGCAGCCCCTGTCTATAGACACTATTTGAATCATCCAAAATCAGTATGTCAGTACCATTCCGGTTGCCCAATTTCATGTGAGTGTGGCAAAAAAAAATAATAATAATAATACTGCATTGGCTAGTGGAGCAATTCACCTGCCATGCTGCCCTCCTGGAACCAGGTCCCAACCGTGAGTCCCATAGGTGAGAATTCTGGAGTTCCTTGGGAAATATGGTGGCCCCCAGCATGCGGGGGGGGGGGGGGGGGGGGTGTAGAGGCTCAAAGAGCGCCTGGAATGAGAGAAACATGGATCCGATCCCATGTCAACCTGGGACCAATTCTGTGCTACGGGCATCCCACCCTGATGATATTGCTGGCCCCGGCTACTCCCAGGCACTAAAGGGGAACTTTGAAAATTTTAAGGAAGGTGTTGCTAGAACACTGGCCCCCTGTCCCTGAGATGCAGGGCACAGGGCAGGAGCTCCATTTGGCCAAGGTATAAAGGTGGTACTGGTTACATGGCTATATACATTTGTCAAAACTCATTGAACTGTACACTTACAATGGGGACATTTTATTGTATAAAATTATGCCTCAACAAAGTTGAGGATAATTACAAACAATAAGAAAACCCCTCTATCTCAGATTCCCAGGACCCACTCCAGACAAAATCAGGTTGTTTTCTGTCCGGGCACTCTGAGAAACCCTTCTCTGTTGGTTCTCAATTGCAGAGAGATCACATGCAGGCCCTTTAGGTTGGCATGTGATGCACTTTCTGACTCAGCCCTGACCTGCCCCTTCAGCCTCAGCCCATGCCATTCCCTTCCCCGCCCGTTACTTCAGACTCACTGAACTTCGAACCAATTTCAATCATTCCCCTATGCAATCATGTGCCTGTACACATTAGGTTTCCTCTGCTTGAAATGTCTTTCTAGAGCTGCACCTTCTCCATCCAAGGAATTCCTACATATCTTTCGAGGTCTATCTGGCATGTCACTTTTGTCTGTGTAGCCTTCCCCAACCCCCAGAGTTGGATGATCCCCTCTCCATGAGTCTTGGGACACACTGTTTACTACTATGACACTTGTCAGCAGTCGACTGTTGGCCCCTGTCCTGGGGTTTTCTCCCATACTAAACTGCAAATTCCTCCAGGGCAGGGACCATACCTTCTTCAATCCAGCACCCAGCACAGCACATAATAGGCTCTTAATAAAAACTGTTGAATGAATGAATGGATTAATGAGTCAATGATTGAATCTGTTCCCCTCTTGTGACTCTTTAATGCGAGCCTTCATTGGAGAGTGGCTTCACCACAAAGAATGACCTATAAGCAAGAAATTTTAAGAGCTGACCCAGCCCAGAGAGGAGGGGTATTTGGCCAAGGGTCCATTTTCACCCCTCAGATTATGTCACTGATGTATTTCAGCTCACCCAGGACCTGTATTTGTGAGATGGCCAGAGCTGGGCCTTAATTTGTGGCCAGGGTTAGGTGTTAGATACCCACTGTCATCACCATCATCATCACTATCCTTTAGTGGGCACTTATTATGTGTCAGGTGCTGATATAAACACTTTCGTATATTACCTCATTTAATCTGCACGGTAAGCCTGGGAGAAAGGTGCTATTGGGTTGAACCAATATGAAATTGCCAATATTCAACCTTTCTTAACCTACAAAATAGCATTTTCATGTGGTTTAACCCAATATTACCATCCCTTTTTTGGAGTTGAGGAAACTGAGGTTCAAGAAGATGGAGTTCCTCGCATAAGTCTGGTCAACTGGTGAGCGGCGGAGCCCAGATCTGAATGTCACTCATCTGACTCCAGAGTCCAGGCTATTTCCTTCACACTGCCCGGCTTCCATCAGCTGTGAAATTCCTGCTATAAGCCAGCCCACAGAGGCCAAGAGGTCGGACAGGGGCGAGCATGGCTAGGGTTTCAAACACTCTTTTGCAGGGGGGGAGAAGCTGGCTTGGCCTGCAAATGTTAGCCTTTTAGTGGTCATGTTTCCAATTTCTTTTCATTCTCTCCCTCCTCCAGAATCCACCTCCCGCACCACACGCACCTACACACACACACACTCGGGAAGGAAAGAGCTAAGCAGCTGACGCACACGCCACACCGCAGTTGCCTTGACTTGGTTCACATAGGCTCAGCCACTCGAGACTCCTGCCTCAGGCTTGGTGCTGTCCTTAGTTGGCACCCAGAGGAGCCGCTGAATTCTCCCCCGGATGCCTGGAGTAAGCGATGGCTGGACTGTGTTCTTGCCCTGGGGAAAGACAGCCATTAAAGGCTGGCAGAAGCTCAAGTCCGAAGTCAAAGGTGGTGCCCCACATTTGAAAGAGCACAGGCAACAGTGGGGAAGTCATGCCAGCTAGGTCTTTGGGCCTGGGACAGAACTAGCAGCAGGTGACGCAAACCCCACCCCCGACGACATCTCGCCTGCCCTCTTACAAAGCCCTGGGTGTGAGCTGTCTGCTGGGACAATAGGCTTAGCAGTGTTGGGGGTTAGGAAGAGAGGAGACATGGTACAGAGCGCAATGACCCCCGCCGCCCCCGCATCCAGGAGAGGCTTGCACTGACTGCGGTTCCCAGCCTGATGGCAAGGACAGAGCGTTGCCTGGATGGGGGTTGGGCAGAGAATGGAGGGCAGGGAAATGCAGCCTTGGGCAGAGCCTCGGACATCAGGTGGGCCTGAGAGGCCTGGCTGGGGAATGGAAGGAGAGGCTGGAATTTCAGGCAGACCCCCATGATGTTTCACCTTGAGACGAGTGCCGGTAAGGGGAGAGTCAGGCTGGCTGGGAGGCTGGCTGGGGCTACAGGCGCTGGGCCACAGGAGGAGAGAGGAAACTGGAAGGGCTTCCTCCAAGAACCCCATAAGCCTCTGGCCTTTCCTGGCACAACTAGAAAGAGAAGCAGACAGGCCCCAGGATCTTAATAAAAGACGGCTCAAAGCCTTGTCTTCCTGTTTCCTCTGTCATGAAGGGGCCACCTGAGATGCTGCAAAGCATCCTGGGTGGAAAGTTAGGAGGCCTGCGTTCTGGTCCCATCCTTGCTTCCTGGAGCCTTCCCCTTCCTGGGCCTCTGTGTCCCCATGTGTACAGATGATGAGGCAGAATAGATAGAATGAAGTCATGGTTTTCACACTTTTTCAGTTTGGAGCACTTTGTTTAAACAAAATCTGATGTAGCAGCTCAACATGTAAAGCAGACGAAAATAAAGCTACTCCAGCACCCCCTTCTGCTCCCACCGCTCAGAGGTTCCACAAGAACCTCCACGGCAGCTCAAATCCCCCCCCCTTTTTTTTTAACAGGAACTCTATTTTTTTATTTATTAATTTATTTTTTTATTTATTTATTTTATTTATTTATTTTCTTAGGAAGATTAGC
>NC_060276.1:20169472-20221013 GCF_021613505.1 Equus quagga | reverse complement strand
TTTTTCCAGTTAGTTTAGCCTTCTCATCTAACATTCTCTCTTTCAACAACTGCAAATGTAGTGTATGTATGTCCCTAATACCAAGGTGAATACTGTCCTACCCTGTAGGAGTTCCAAGTAGGAGAGGTAAGGCAGGAGTGAAATAAATGCTAGCAGTGACATTTAGCAGGTGTGGATTTCTGAGGGCCTAGAGAAGTTGTGATTCATGTAAACTTTCCCAGTGACGCAGTGGAAAAACCAGGACGGGAGCACTCATCTGTAAAAATGGGGATAATAGTACATTTCTTCTTAGGCTTGTTGTGAAGATTAAATAGATTATCAGATAATCCATGTGTAAAGTATTCAGAACAGTAGTACCTGGCACAGAGTAGCTGATCCAAACATATTAGTTTCAATTTCATGCTTTTTCTACTCCATAAAACTACCTCTCTAGATGGAAGTGGATAAGAAGGTCAAGAATTAAATGCGTGTATCTCATGGACAGGAACAATAGAGGGAAAAACATGCTTTTTCTTATGGAAATTTAACCAATGAATTGTTACTCTTCAGCAGAAGGGATTGATTCTAAGTGATTGGATTTCATGCAGTATACAGAATTCCACAAACCAATCCTTTTAAGCACGTTCCTGGTTCTCAGCTCCTCCTACGTCATTCCTTATGCACCTAGATCTCCACATTTGTTGGGTTAGTTTTGGGGTTAGTTTTGCTGTCACATGTGTCACAACTTTGGGAAGGAGCCATTTTTATTTTATGTGTAGACTATGATTTGTATGCTCTTCCAGCAGTGTTTGGTGCCCTCATTGTCCTGTATACTCCTGTTTAAAACACAGACAAAGCAAAATTGCTTCTCTCTCCTCTAAGTTAGACCTAAAAGGTGCTCATTCTGGACTTTATTCACCTGTATTAACAGTGGAACTTTTAACTGGAAGTGGTATGCCAACCATGCTTTCTTCTTTTTTTTTTTAAACTCTTTATTTTGAAATAATTTTAGATTTACAGAAAAATTGCAAAAATAGAACAGAGAGTTCTTGTACACACTTCATATAGCTTTCTTTAATGTTAAAATTTTGAATAAACATAGTATAATTATCAAAACTAATAAATTAAGATAAGTACAGTACTATTAACTAAATTACAGCCATGCACATTTGACCAGTTTTTCCACTAATGTCCTTGTTCCATTCTAGGATACAGTCTAGGATCCCACATTTTACTTAACTGTCGTATCTCCTTAAGTCACCTGTAATATGGGACTTGTCCCTCTTGTCTTTGTCAGTCCTTCCTTTAACAGTTTTTCTGGTGCAGATCTGCTGCTGATGAATTCTTTCAGCATTTATTTATTTATTTATTTATTTATTTATTTATTTTATTTATTTATTTTCTGAGGAAGATTAGCCCTGAGCTAACATCAGCTGCCAATCCTCCTCTTTTTTTTTTGCTGAGGAAGACTGGCCCTGAGCTAACATCCGTGCCCATCTTCCTCTACTTTATATGTGGGACGCCTACCACAGCATGGCTTGCCAAGCGGCGCCCTGTCTACACCCAGGATCCGGACCGGTGAACCCCGGCCACCAAAGCAGAATGTGCAAACTTAACCACTGTGCCACTGGGCTGGCCCTCAGATCCCCTTTTAAAGATAGCTGGGTTACAGCAGTGGTCCTCAGTCTTGAGCATGCATCAGCATCCCCTGGAGGGCTTGTTAAATCACAGATTGTTGGACCTCACCCCGAATTTCTGATTTGGTACATAAGGAATGGTGCTGAGAATTTGCATTTCCAAGAAGTTCCCAGGTGCTGCTGATGTCACTGGTCCAGGGACCACACTTTGACAACCAATGGGTTATATTATACCTATGGGCCTTTCTAGGATTCATGCCCAATCATTCAATATTTACATTAATCCACCTCAGATAGATTGTCTATGATATCCAAGCATTGGAGAGCACCTGGCATCGTGCCTGGCACATAGTAGGCACTCAGTCAAAGCTGGCAGGATCTATTTTAAATGCCTTGCCTATAAGTCTCTTTAGGTGTAAAGCCATGCTAGCAACTGGTCGAGGGATTGACAGGGGCATCAGCCTTGCCTTTAACGAGTTTACCATCTGCCATGCCCCTTCCCCCCGCCGGAAATAACACCCCCGCTAATTCCACCAATAGAGGTTATTCCATGTTAAGCATTATCCTTTCCAGACATTCTCTTTTGTCCAGGTAAACTCCCTGGGAAGGGAGTGGCCGTTTGGTCCCTGACCCCTCAGTGTTTCCCAGATGCTTTCCCCATGTGTAGGGAGCACAGCCTCTATGCTCTGCGAGTTCTTCTGGGCCAGAAGCTTACCTGTATTATTCTTCTCAGCATCTCCCATGGCTCCTAGCCCATCGCCTGGGCACAGAGCGGGCACTCAAAACAAGTTTGCCGGATAGAACAAAGGGAGCCTCAGAGCCCCACCTGAACCCACCACACCCCCTATCGTGCCTGGCTCAGAGCCCCAGACCCCAGCCTCTGGTCAGGGCTGCTCACTTGAGGACTTGGGAAGGGTGTGTGGGGAGGGCCGGCCTCTAGGCGCGTTCACCTGGGATTGCTGCCCCGGAGATTTTCCAAACCGGCTGCAGGAATGTACAGGGCCTCCCATTCCCCACATCCTCCTTTTCAGCCTCGCCACTTTCTTAAATAAATTGGCACTGACCCTGGTGACAGACTTGATCATTTCCTTTTGCTCCGTGATTGTGTTAAGTGGCTGCCAAAGGCCTGTTCCTGAGTAGTCAGCACATTCCTCAGGACGGCGAGTGGGAGCCCATCTGCTCCGGGAGCGCTTCCTTTCCTTTATTGTGCTATTTTGGCTTCAATTTCCCATTTGGACAGGAGCATCTTCCAGCCGGTGGGGAAGGGGCGAGGGTGGAGGGGAGTGCCACCATCGTTCTTCATTTCTCACTCATCTCCCTGGTTTCTCTGGAAATAAATCAACAATAATCATACTACGTGCCAGGCACTGCTCTAAGCTCTCTACACGTGCTCACGCAGTTAACCCTTGTGAGGATATAACACCCCTGTGAGGAAGGTACACGTACTGTCTCCATTTTCCAGATGGGGAAACTGAGGCACAGAGCCATGCAGTGACTTGCCCAAGGTCACACAACCTGTGATAGAGCTGGGATTGAACACAGGCGGGTGTGGCACTGGAGGCGGAGTTCTTCCCATTGGCCCCACCACCTTGCAGGGCTTGGATTCCTGAGGCTGTAGATCTGGGCTCAGTGGTAGCAGAGGCCATGGCCTCTTTCCCTCTTTACTGTTTGTCAGCAGGACGTAAGGTCACTTGCATTAAGCATGGAATTCCTTGCATAGCAAACGGGGTTCCCCAGCCCTTGCCAATGACTCACTCATTTAAGGTTTGGACTCCCAGATCCTAGGCCAACAGGAGAATGTGGCCTCTACCCCAGGGTTAGCTGCAAGGGCTGGTGGAATGATGCAAAACAGCTGCTGGGAATCGAGTGCTCACCGTGTGCTCTGCTCTTTATGCATCGCCTCCTTTAAGTCTCACAGGAACCCTACAGTAGATTGCGGGGAGGAACTGAGGCTCCAAGAGCTCCCAGCCAACCACAGACCTAGCGCTTGCGCACTTCATTGCTACATTAGGTATTAAATAGCCAGGTCGCCTTCCCTGGGTGCCAGATATTGTCTAAACACTCTCTTGTATTGATTCATTCAATCCTCACAACAACCCCGTGAAATAGGTACTATCATTACCCCTATATGTCTATTTCACAGATGAAGAAGCTGAGGCACGGAGACGTCCAGTAACTTGCCCAAGCTTACACAGCCAGGAAGTGGTGGATCTGGGATTTGAAGCCAGACTGTTGACTTAGACTGTTGGATCCCTGGCGAATGCTCTTAACCACCGCCTCTTGACATTGAGGCCACCTCAGGGCCCTTGAGGTGCCATGTCACCATAACCCCCTCCACCTCTTCTCCATGTCACCCCGCTGTGCCAGGTGGACTTGATCTTTCTAATAACCACAATTGGAGGCTCTGGAGTCAGACAGTTCTGGGTTCAAATTATAGCTCTGCAACTCACTAGCCATAGGACCTCTGTTTCTCTCTGTGCCTCAGTTTCCTGATCTGTAAAGTAAGGATAATAATGATAATGACCTCATAGGGTAGTTGTGAGCATTTAGGTCAAGGAGGGTAGATCCCCCCATCACCACCACCACCTCCTCTTCTCCAGGCCAGCTGCAGCATCCTGCAGGGGGAAGCGGTGCTTCACGCCCTTGCACTTATCAGTCTCGCCCTCCGTGTCTGTCTCTTCCTGTCCCAAATGAAAGGCAGCCTTCAGTTACAGATTCCCTAGGCTTTTCAAACTTGGTGATTACAATTCCTCCCAAGAGATCAGAGAAACCCATTTCCCTAGCATTCTAAGCAGGAATTCTATTGTCATTTGGTAACTCAAACATGGTCAAGGTGGCCCAGCCCATCTCCTTTCCTCCCCACCCTTACTATAGGCAGAGAAGAGACAGCTTCGCTGAAACATACTCCTGCCATACCTTATGGCCAGAGTCTCCCAGAGAGAAATTCACAGCAAAAAAAGGCATCCATTTCAAATATTCGTTTGAAATCCGAGAATCCCTTGCTACACCAGTGACTGTAGAAGTCAGCCTCTCCTTCTTGCTTTCCTTACAGAACGTGTTTAAGTACTGGGCAGGGAACATAAATTATCCAGTATCTTTCCTCTCCATCCTAAATGTCTTTGTCCCACAATTCCAGTCTCCTCTAGTTGTCTAGTGTCTTGCGTCTTAAGCTCAGAGGGGTAGAGCATTGGGCCACCTGTAAGTAGGCAATCAGGATTAGAAAAGGAAGCCCCCCTTCAATTAGGTCTTCATCCATAGGCTGAGCCCTAACCCCGGCCACTGACGGCCCTTAATCTGGCTCACAGGCTGAGAATTCATCGTGGAATGAAGTAACTTGAACCTAGAGTGCTGAGGTAACTCGAACCTAGAGCCGTAAAGCAACTCGGACTTCATCACACAGAACCCATCCTCCACCCCAGGCATATACTGACCATGAACTTCAGCCCATGTTTTTACCCACAAGGGACAAGACTACAAGCATGAGGATGCATCCGTGCAAAGGGATCCCTATTACTAAGGTTCCAACACAAGGACGGGTGACTGGACAGCAGATCTTTTTCTCTGAGTGAGAGCCCACTGTTCCAGTCCTCCCAGAGAGCTGGGCTGTTCGAAAGAATTCTTGCTTGGGGAGAGTGATTTGAGTGAAGAAAGAAATCTGTAAATTGCTATTGAATGCAGTCCAACCTCACTTACTCAAACTAATAGGAGGTAGCCCTTCAAATTAGGGAACCATTTATATTGTAGGTTACTTGTGAAGAAATGAAGCTTTATTGCTTTGAATAATTCACTGTAGCTCCAAGTAGGCTAACAAATTGTAGCCTAATCGAGGTCTTAGGAGACTCGCCTTAATGAAATGAAAAGAATCCTCAGCATCAATCATTTGTATGCAAATGGTGCTGTCAAAGGAGTGACAAGTTTGCTGCCTTGAAGTGTGGAAACTCAGCGCACAGAGCCCATTTATTCAGACGACTCTTTCTGCCGAGAGTGAGTGAAGTAAGGCCAGGTAGGGCCCAAGCCATCCCCGTTTGGTACTCAGGGAGTGTCTTCTTATGAGGTTTAGCTGTAAAAGGAAACAATCAGAGAGTGACCTTACAAGTAGCAGGTGCAATCCATCCACGGATGGAATAAAAGATGGTTTGGGGATACTGTCACTTCCTTTCATATTTTTTCCTAAGAAGACATTAGGAAAAAAGTTACCAACGCAAGGCAAGTACCTCAGTGCTTTGTCAAAACCCGGAACAAACATTAACAGGAAAAAAATCTGAAGGTCGAGGAAGGGAAATAAACAAGAAGAGTAAGTAAAGCATGAATCATCCATTACCACCTGATGGCTCCTTAAAAATAAAAATAAAACCGTGGAAGGAAATACAGTCTCTGCCACAGTTTGGCATTTTGCTAGAGGACCTGTGCCCTTTTATTTCACAGATGGAAGTGACCTTTGGCTTCTGACTTCGATTGCCTTTTCCCCAAGGCCTCACAGAGCACAGGGTTAGATGATGCTCGCTCAGCACCGGTGCCCACTTCTCTCCGGGACACTGGGAGTGGAGACGGGAGAAGTGCATTTTATTTGCATGGATTTAGTTCCTTATACCTTATTTCCCAAAGACTTTAAGATGTCTTACAACAATAAAATAATGATAAAGTAGAAACGAGAGTGGGGACCAGGGGAAATATCAATAGAACTTTAAAAGATCAAGTGTAAAAACACCTCAAAGGCCATTACAGAGTTGAGCTATAGAGAGGTAAAAACAGCAGAGCTGAGATTCAACCCAGCGCAGTCCAGGGGACCACCTCCTGAAAGAGCACAGGCTCCCCAGATGGACCTATCTATAAATATGATCTTGGGCCAGATATCTCACGTCTCTGAGCCTCAGTTTCATCATCTGAATGATAGGCCTAATAAACATTACCTATTTCGTAGGATGTTACAAGGATTCCGTGAGACGATGTCTGTAAACCACTGAGCCCTGCTGTGTGGCAGAGAACACACGCTCACTAAATGGTACATATGAGAACCGATATGAAGACAGCCTTACGCTATGCGGTACAAAGCATTTGCCCATGATGGCGTCTCATTTGCTCCTCACACCAGGCAGGACTTGGGCCCAGGGTCACAGAGAAGGGACAGCAAAGAAAGCCGGGAGCCTTCCTGCAGGAGGTGGTACTCCCACTGGATCTTCTGAAGGACAGAGAGGACTTAAGTAGATGGAACTGAAGGACAGAGGAGGAATGAGAAGGCAGTGTATAGGGAAGTAAGAAGACCCTGCCTACTTAGAGCAGAGGGACAGGTAGGAAATAAGGGTAGGGAGGCGAGATTAGGGAAGATCGGCTCATGGAGTTGCTTGACTCTGGCCAGATGGTGAAGGAATTTGGATCCATTTTGACAGGAAATGGGGAGTCACTGAAGAATTTTGAGCAGGTTGAGCAGGGCAAGGATGTGACGCGTTGAAAGGGATGTTTGCAAAGGTGGAGTCTGTCTGCTGCTGTCTGCTGTGTGCAGGCTGAGGTGGGGGGTTGGAAGGAGGCAGAGACTGGCAATCCAGCTGCAGTGACCCAAGGAAGGGACAGACGGCAAGAGCTCAAGCTGAGGCAATGGGGATGGAGAAGATGGGCAATTCTCAGTTCCAGTCAAGGGCGCTTGAGAGGGAAAGATTTGCAATTGACATACTTTCCTTCCAGACTCAAAATTCCGTGAGGGCAGGGACCAGGCACACCTTGGTCATCACTGGGCCCCCAGGATCTAGCATAGTGCTTGGCACATAGTGGGTGTTCAGCAAGCGTTGAATGAATGAATAAATGAAGGAATGAATGCCTCCATGCAGACACTGAATAAGAATAAGAATGGTTGCTTGGTCAATAATAAGCAATAGTACAAGGAAAACCAAAGATCATCCCCCCCAAAATCCCATCACTTTAACTGACTTTTACTGTCCCTGGACCTACACTGACAGTCTGATGTAGGAAGGTAGCCCAGGAGAGAGCCAGAGCAAGCTGGGAAAGAAGCCACCTAAAGCAGAACACACATCAGCATTAATGCTCTGTAGGAAGCATAGCAACCACACATCCCCTGGACAGTTCACACAATATAGGAACATCACAAAGCAGATAAATTATAGACTAGTGGAGATTTTGTTTAAATGGTGGTATTTACCTTACAAGAGAACTACCTGAGAATCCATTTAAAGTAGGAAACTGCCTTGCTATTATACTTAATTTGAGACCAGCATATGACTTACTAAAATTGGATTTCCATCTAAGACAATGTAGACTAATATAAAAGCCCTGACTTCGGGGTCTGGAGGCCTAACCCTTGGCCTAGGCAAGTAGCAGAATGTGGTGGTCAATAGCACAGGCCCTGGACTCAGGCTGCCTGGGTCTACATCCTGGCTGCACCTTGGGCAAATGGCTTAACCCTGCTGAGCTTCAGTTTCCTCATCTGTAAAATGTGATAAAACAACATTTGATTCTGCCTCATTAGGTTATCGTGAAGGTTAAGCAAATAAACGTGTGTAATATGCTCATCAGCTCCTGTAGGGTCTCAGTAAGCATTGACTTTTACTTTGAATTCTAATTATATGACCTTAGGCAAGTCACTTCCCCTCTCTAGGCTTTGGTTTCCTCAAGAGCCTGAGGTTTCTTTCATCCACACCTTAGGGATGTGGCTCCTACGGTACTACGAATTCATCACTGAACACACAGAAGGGTATCTCCACCCTCTAGGGTCCCCAGTTGATAACTCTGCCCTTAGAAAGACCATCGAGACTCTGAGAAAAGAGAGAAGGCCCAAGTAGACACAAGACTAGGATAGACGCCTTTTCCTTAATATATTTTGTAAGCATCCTGACTTAGCTCCCACCCCTAAATTCTAGCCCTTTCAGCCCCTCTCAAGCTGCCTTACTTCCTTAGTCATCTTCATTCCAGGCCCTAAGAGCTCTTGTCTCCCCTGGGTACCTTCCTCAGCCCACCCCGCATTTGGAATTCGTACCCCAAGTTCTTCCTTTAGGTTCTTCTTCCCCACCCCCACTCCAACCCAGGGAACTGCAATCGCGTCAACCTCTGCTGCCCTCTGCTGTCTCACTCCAGACATGCTGGCTCCAGTTGGGCAGGTTAAGTCAGCTTCCAAGCACCTATCAGTCTCTTCAGGCCCTAGCCACCACCCTGACCTCAGAAATACAATGTAGATGTCTTCCACAACACCACACTCGCCCCTAATGAACACAAAGGCACACACGGTCTTCCGAATTCAGACCCTACATCCCTAAGCTCCAGCTGGTGTGGTCCATGAGTTCAGAGCTGTTGTCTTCAGCAAAGAAGGTGGGAGAAATGAAGAGATTCATTTTGGACATGGTGAGTGTGAGATATCCAGGTGGAGATGGTCAGTGGGCAATTGGTTTTATGAGTCTAGAGCTCAGGAAAGAGGTCTGGGCTGGTATCAACTTATAGATGGGTAGGATTATCCAGGGAGAGTGAGATGCAGGAGAAAAGAAGAGGGCTAAGACCAGAGCATCAATATTTAAGGGGAAGGTAGAACAAAAGAAGTGTAGGTAGAGGACGAAGAAGCAGCAGCCAGGGATAGAGGAGGAGAACCAGGAAAAATTGACAAGGAGGTCTAAGAAAGAGAAAGTTTCAAGGAGGGAGAAGTTCTACCATTCAACTACCACAGAGAAGTGAGTGCCCCTAAAATGTTCCTTTAGATTTTGTCATGAGAAGGCTGTTCTGGTTAGTTATAGCTATGTAAAAAAAAAGTCACCCTAAAATTTAGTGACTTAAAACAACAAAAATCACTGATTTATCCTATTATCTCTCATGATTTCTGTAGGTTAGGAATTTGGGGGGCTGAGTAGTCTGGCTCAGGGCCTCTCGTATAGTTGCAGTCAGAGAGTGGCTGGAGCTGGAATGCTGGGGAGAGGGACGTGGCTGGAGAGGCTGGGGGCTGACCAGTATCTCTCTGTCTTCATCATGTCTCATCATATGGTCTCAGGGCCTCTCCAAACCACCTTTCTGCATGGGCTACTTTGGGCTTCCTGAAAGCCTGGAGGTCTCAGGGTAGGCAGACTGCTTACATGGCAGCTGAAGGCTTCAAAACTGAGAATCTCATGTTTCTAGACAATGGCAACAAATAATCCAAAAAGAACTTAAGAAAGCAATTCTATTGATAATAGCAAACAAAATAATAAAATATCTATCAGTAAATATAACCAAGGAAGCGAAAGACTCGTATACTGAAAAGTATAAAACATCGCTTACGGAAATTAAAGAAGACCTAAACAAATGGAAAGATATCTTGAGTTCAGGGATTAGAAGACTTGACATTGTTAAGATGACAATACGCCCAAAGTAACCTCAAGATTCAATGCGATCCCTGTCAAAATGCCAATGGCCTTTTTTGCAGAAGTGGAATCGTTGAGCATCAAATTCATGTGGAATTACAAGAGGCCTCAATAGCCAAAACAATCTTGCAAAAGAATAAAGTTGAAGGACTCACACTTCTCGGTTTCAAAACTTCCTACAAAGCAGCAGTAACCAACACAGTGCGGTGCTGGCATAAAGACATACGTATAAACCAATGGAATTGAATCGAGAGTTCAGAAATAAACCTTTACATCTATGGCCGATTGATTTTCGACAAGGGTGCCAAGGCCACTGCACAAAAACTAGCTCAAAATGGATCAATGATCCAAATATAAAAGGACAAATTATAAAACCCTTAAAAGAAAACATGAGGGTAAATCTTCATGACCTTAGATTTGGCAATGGATTTTTAGATATAACACCAAAAGCACAAGCAACAAAAGAAAAAAATAGATAAATTGGATTTCATCAAAATTTAAAACTTTTGTTCATCAAGGGAATTACCAAGGAAGTAAAAAGATAATGTATAGAATGGGAGAAAATATTTGCAAACCATATATCTGATAAGGGCCTAGTGTCCAGAATATATAAAGAACTCTCACAACTCAACAACAAACAAACCAATTTTGAAATGGGCAATGGACTTGAATAGATGTTTCTCCAAAGAAGATAGACAAATGGCCAACGAGCATGTGAAAAAAATGCTCAGCATTGTTAGTCATTAGGAAAATGCAAGTCAAAACCATGAGCTACCACTTCATACCCATCAAGATGGCTATAGTTAAAAACAGAAAATAAGTATTGACAAGGCTGTGGAGAAATTGAAACCATCGTACATTGCTGGTAGCAAGGTAAAACGGTGTGGAAAACACTTTGGTGATTTCTGGAAAAGTTGAACATGGAATTACCATATGACCCATCAATTCCACTCCTACATATATACCCAAAAGAATTGAAAACAGGTGTTAAAACAAAAACTTACACAAAAATGTTCACAGCGGCACTCTTCACAAAGACCAAAAGAAACAGCTCAAATTCCTATCAATGGATGAATGGGTGAACAAATTGTGATATACCCACACAATGGAATATTATTTAGCCACAAAAAGAATGAAGTACTGACACATGCTACAGCATGGATGAACCTTCAAGACATTAGGCTAAGTGAAAGAAATGAGACACAAAATGTCACATAGTAAATGATTTCATTTAAACAAAATGTCCAGAACAGGTAAATCTACAGAGACAGAAAGTAGGTTAGTGGTTGCCAGGGTGGGAAGAAGAAAGGGAGGAATAGGGTATGACTGCTTAACAGGCGTGGGGTTTCATTTTGGAGAGATGGAAATGTTTTGGAACTAGATAGAGGTGGTGGGTGCACGATGTTGTGAATGTACTAAATGCCACTGAATTGTTCACTTTAAAATGGTTAATTTTATGTTATGTGAATTTCGCCTCAATTTGGAAAAAACAAGGGGGAATGTTCCAGCAAACAAGGCAGGAGCTGTGTTCTCTTTTCTGACCTGGCCTCAGAAACGGCATGGTGTCACTTTCATCATACGCTGTTGGTCACAAAGTCCCGCCCAGCTTCAAAGGGAGTAGACATAATTCCCCACTCCTAATGGGAGAAGACCCCAAAGGTCATGGTCTAACAAGAGCACCTGTAGGGGAGTGGGAGGGACTAAAATCAGGTCACAGGGGGTGAGGGTGAGATGGAAAACTTGACCGAAGGGCATAAAATCCTGACTCAATGAAAAGACATGGTATGTTCCAGGATAAAAAGACTCAGTCTTATAAACATGGACATTCTCCCTAGATTAATCCATACAGTCAAAGCATCTCAACTTGAATCTTAAGATAGATTTTTATAGGACTTGAGGAGCTTATCTTGAGATCATCTAGAGAAGAAAATACGCAATTATGACAAAGAAGTATTTGAAAAGGGGGGAGGGAGCGTTGCACTACCAGCTCTCAAAGCATAACCCAGACTGTAGTAATTAAAGCAGCGTGATGCTGGCACAGTAACAAACAGATCAATGGAACAATCAGAGTCTAGTCCAGTCCCGTGTATATGTGCGAATATAACAGACACTGAAGAAAGCATCACAAGTCAGAGAGGAAAGCTATACTCGTCAATAAATGGCCTTGGGACAATTAGTTGTCAAACTGGAAAATAAAAAACAATACTGTTGAATCTGTACCTCTTATATCCAAACCTAAATTCCCGATGGAATAATGAGCTAAACACACATGCACTCACAAAAAAGAATCTAGAATGCTATAAGAAAATGCAGGATAATAGTTCCCTTTCAACTAAGTCATAAATCCTAGAAACTATAAAATAATACCTTGCTAGATTTTTTGACTCCATAAAAAAACTCAAGTTTCTAAAATCAAAAACAGACAAAGCTAAAATGGAGACAATACTTGTGGTATATAAATATTTATAATATGTCAAACAGATAAAGGAGTATTATGCAAAATATATAAAGATCTTTTCGGGGGCTGGCCCTGTGGCCTAGTGGTTAAGTTTGGTGCACTCTGCTTTGGCGGCCCAGGTTCCGTTCCCAGTGCAGACCTACACCACTTCTTGGCGGCCATGCTCTGGCAGTGACCCACATACTAAATAAAGGGAGATTGGCACAGATGTTAGCTCAGGGTGAATCTTCCTCAAAGAAAAAGAAGAAGATTGGCACAGATGTTAGCACATGGCGAGTCTTCCTCAGCAAAAAACAAATAAAAAACAAACCATAAAAAACATATCCAACCTCTACTAGCAGTTAGGTAAACACAAAACAATGAGACTAATGTTCATCCATCTAGTTGACAAAATTTTAAAACAGTGATGATATCCAGTGTTGACGAGGTTGTGGAAACAGCTATTTGCATGCCCTCTTGGTAGGAGTGCAGACTGGTGCAGCTTTTCTTGGAGGCAAATTTGGCAAAATCTACTGAAATGAAAAATGCACACTTTTCTCCTTCTAGATATGGATCCTAGAGAAATCCTTCTATGTGTGCACAGATTTTCAGGCCACCTGTTTGAAATAATGCAAAGTCGGAAGTAACTTGAAAGTCCATCAGTCATGGAATGGAGGCAGGGTAGGGGTTTGAGGACAGGGTAAAGATCAGAATTGCCGACAAGGGCAACAGGAAAGGGAGCTGACCCAGGACAAGTAAAAGGATTGCCAAGCAGCATCAGGGAGATTGCTGAGGTTGGACACCATGAATCTGGAGTGACTCCAACCCACGGAGTTGTGATATTTTCTCCTGTGGAGAAAGACAAATGGTTCAAATGCCCTGGGGTTCACTCATGCATCAAACAAATATTATGAGTACCTACTAAGTGCCAGGCAGTGTTCTAGGCTCTGGGATACAGGGGTGAACAACATAAATAGAGTCGCTGCTCCCATGGGGCATGCACACTAGTGGGGAAGATGGACAAAAATTATCAAATAGATGTATAATATAACATCAAGTAAACGCTCTCGAAGAATAAATAAAGCAGAGTAAAGGGATAAAGAATAACAGAGGTGCTGTTTAAAGGAGATCAGGGAAGGCTTCTCTGCAGAGGTGACATTTGAACGGAGGTCTGAATGAAGCGGAGTGAGCCAGCTGATATCTGGAAAAAGAGCATTCTTTTTTTATTGAGTTCATAATAGTTTACATTGATGTGAGATTTCAGTTGCACGTTATTTCGTGACTGTCACCACATAAGTGCTCCCCTTCACCCCCTGTGCCCATGCCCACCCCCACCCCGCTTCCCCTGGTGACCACTGAACTGTTTTCTTTGTCCCAGTGTTTGTTCATATTCCACATATGAGTGAAATCATCTGGTGTTTGTATTTCTCAGTCTGGCTTATTTCACTTAGCATCATTCCCTCTAGGCCCATCCATGTTGTTGCAAATGGGATGATTTTATCCTTTTCTATGGCTAAGCAGTATTCCATTGTGTATATATACACTACATCTTCTTTATCCAGTCATCGGTTGATGGGCACCTAGGTTGCTTCCATGTCTTGGCTATTGTGAATAGTGCTGCAGTGAACATAGGGGTGTGTAGGTCTCTTTGGATTGTTGATTTCAAGTTCTTTGGATGAATACTCAGTAGTGGGATAGCTGGGTCATATGGTATTTCTATTTTTAGTTTTTTGATGAATCTCCATACTGTTTTCCATAGTGGCTACACCACTTTGCATTCCCACCAGCAGTGTATGAGGGTTCCCTTCTCTCCACACCCTCTCCAACGTTCGTTATTTTTGGTCTTAGTGATTATAGCCATTTTAACAGGGATAAGGTGGTATCCTAGTGTAGTTTTGATTTGCATTTCCCTGATGATTAGTGATGTTGAACATCTTTTCATGTGTTTATTGGCCATCTGTATATCTTCTTTGGAAAAATGTCTGTTCGTCTCCTCTGCCCATTTTTTGATCAGGCTGTTTGCTTTTTTACTCTTCAGTTGTGTGAGTTCCTGATATATTATGGAGATTAACCCCTTATCAGATATATGATTTGCAAATATTTTCTCCCAATTGGTGGGTTGTCTCTTTGTTTTGATTATAGTTTCTTTTGCCTTGCAGAAGCTTAAAAAGAGCATTCTTATTAGTGGAAACAGTATGTGCAAAGGCCCTGGGGTGGCAGCATGTTTTACTTGAGGATAGAAATTGGCAGGGTGGATGTAGCTTAAGGACAAAGGGACGGGAGCACTAAATATGCTAGTAAAAGGGAGATTGGAGTGATGAGTTATGTAGTTTGGACCAAATAGGGAAGGAAGTGAGACCAGGAGATGCTGATAAATGGAGAGGAAGAACATAGGGCAAGTGACAGGAAGTTTTAGCGAGGTCAAAAAGCAGGTGTAATAGGAGTGAGGGAGAGAGGACTATCGCCAGAAGGATAGGAGGATGTGGTTGGAGAATGGGAGGTTGGACTTCATTTCACCAGAGGACAGTAATGCCAAGCAACGATGAGGCCCAAGATGCTGCTTTCCATGTGGGAGGCTGAGGAGGAGTAAAGGAGAAAGGGTTTTGAACTGAGGGGCTTTGAACTTGAAGAACTAGGACTGAAGATGGATCATTGACAGGAAGTTTGATGTCACCCAGGGTACTGGCAGACGTGTGGGGGAGAGGCAGCCCTGAACTGGTTGCTGTGCTCCTCTCCATGACTGGGGAAGTGTTGGGAGGCAGGCGACAGGAACTGTGACACAGATAGCAAGAGGACTAATAAGAGGATTTGACCTAGCCAGCGGGTCAGGGAAAGCTTCCCAGATAAAGTGTCACTTGAGGTGAGACTTGAAGGAAAAGGAGTTCACAGGGCAAGAGAGGAAGGAAGGGCATTGCAGGTGGAGGCAAAGGGCCTGTGGTAGAGGGAGCATGTCGAGTAAGAGGGACTGAGAGCAGGGCAGTGTGGCTGCAGTGGAGATGGTGAAGAGAGAGGCATAAAACGGCAGAGAAGTAAAGGGATCAGACTACTGAAGAGGACAGATGGTTGGGAGAGTGCCCAAGGACCACCAAATGGAGGCTTGAGTGGCATCGAGCGGAACCTTGGTGAGCCACAGTGGTGCTCCAGCCACGCATCCTGAAGTAGTGCAAGGCCTCCGAGGGGGCAGCACAGGTTTGTGACATGACTGGCTGGGCTTAGGACTCAGGCCGGGCTCGGATCTGACTTAGTCTGTGCCCACAGAACCGAATCAAGCTAACTAGATCACACAGGGCTCCAGCCAGGCCCACTGGGTCTCGCTAACAAAGTTCCTGGACCATGACCACCAACTTATTCCATGGGAGGAAGAGTCCTAGGCAGCTGGGGAGCTGCCGGAAAGGAGCTGCCCACTGGCTCCACCAACCACAGCGAAGGACAGTCCAACCCTCACTCTCAGGGGATAAACCCCCTTCCTGCTGCCTGCCTGGCTCGGGAGTGAGGCTCTGGGTTGCATCACAGCAAAGACCAGCTTCCAGGAAACGGACTCTCGCTCCCTCCCCTGTGACCACTCCCTACGCGTGTGAGCGCACGCACACACACCCCTGACCCAAGCAGGACTGGCTTTTTGTCAAAGCGGGGCAGGTGTGATGGAAGGGACACCCAAGGGGACCACAGCAGCCTTCTGGCGCTAGACAAGCGCCCTCTATCAGGGCGCTTTCAGCTTAGGATGAGGAGGCTGGACCACACATTGTTGGACTTTAGCATCAATTCACCAAACTTGCGTTGAGCCCACTCTTTGCTGGGCACTGTCCTGGATGCTTTGGTGCATGCAAAGATTTATAAAAGCAAGCTCCTGCCCTCAGGGATGGGTGACCTAGGAGGGGAGGGTCAGGAAAGCAAAGGGTTAATGCAAAGGTTTTAAAACAGAGACTCAAACAAAATGTTATGGGAGCCCCCGCGGTGGAGGGATGAATTTGAGAAGGAGGTTGGGACTTGGCGGACAAGGTGACTTTTGAACTAGACTCTGATGGATGGAGAGAATGTGGACAAGAAGAGATGGGCAATGGGACATATCAGGGAGGAAGGGCTTGACCACTGGGCTGAAGAGATTGACTTCCGTCCTGAGGTCAGTGGGAGCCATGGAGGAACTTGAGATGGGGGCAACAGTGAGGCCCAATGGAAGGAGCAGGGGCTCTGAAGCACCCCCGACCCAGGTCTCAGGTCTGAGTCCCAGCTCTGCCACCAAACAGCTTGGACGCGGGCCAAGCCACATTTCTTCTCTAAGCCTGTCTCCTCTTCTGCAGGTGACACTCCACCTGTCTCCCAGCATGGTTGACAAGCCTGATAGAAGGGTGGGAAGGGGCTGTGGAAGCAGCAGCCACGTGCTATGTCCATGTGGCCAAGGGTGTCCAGTCTCTGAGCCTCTGAGGTCACCTCGACAGTTAGATCCGATGTCCCTTCCCACCTGCATAACTGCAGGCCCCCTTTTGAGGTTTCAACCTCAGGATCTTGGGACATTGCCCAGTGGGGTGTTTCACAGTGCTCAGAGCCCCCTTGCGTCTCTGATTTTCCTGCTGCCATGGCTGCTCCAGGCCGTGACGCTGCCTGCCTGTGTTCTCTCAGGCTGCTGTTTATGTTGTTGCCACCAATCTGTCCCCTGATCACTGACCCCCCTGACGAGCACTGCCTGGGGTGCCATTTTTGCGCCCCTCCTGCGCATGTTCGCCCCACTGCTACTCCCCAAGGCTGCCAGGATGCCCTCTGCCGCTCTGGCCTGCTGGCTCTCATCACACTTCTCAGGCCTTCCTCGGGTTCCACTTGTCCAGAGGGTCCCACAGCAGAGCAGCTCATGGCCCCTGGTGCTAGAGCTCCTTGGTCGCCAGTCACCTTGCATGCATTCTCTCAGTCACACACATGAAATGGGTTGTAATCATGATTTGAACCGTGACTCAGGACACCTATTGTCACCGACTGGGAGAAAATGCAAGTCAATTAGGTGCATTCTGGTAGAAGTTAGGTAGGCATTGGTGCCCAGAGAGGGCAAACCCAGGTAGGAAGGCAGGGTGACAAGCCTGGGGTGGGATCAGGTGCAAAAAAGGAGGTGTGGACTGGAGGGACCCTGAAGAACGAGTCATCCAATTTCAGAATTTGGCCTTTAGGCTAGCCTTGGGCCCAAGAGTGAGACAGGCAGAGATGAGCTGCCTGTGAAGGTCACAGCAAGACTTAGGGTTCTTCCAAACAACTGTGATACCAGGACTCTTGGCCACTCACCCTCCCCACGCTGAATCACCTCTTCCCACTTCAGGCCTGCTGCCAACTTGGGTTCAAGTCCCCCAGACTGATGAGTAAAGACGGCAGTTTTGAGATAAGGAGATAAGGAGGAGCTGAGGCTGAAGGCATCCTCCCGAGACCATCCCCAGGCAGAGTCCAGCAGGTGGGGGAGGGAGGCCCGCTCGGCCCGTTTGCTCCCAGGCGTGGCACCTCAGCCCGGCTCATCTTCGGTGCAGCATTAACTGCCGTTTCAGCAGGGTTGCATGCCGGGGCGGAAAGAACAAGGTACACATGAGACTGGGTTTAGTTCTAGTTATGCATTTGACTTAAACACTTACATAGCATTTACTCATGGCAAGCACGTTCTGACAGCTTCACAAACATTAACCCACCTAATCCACATCACGCTCTGAAGAAGTTAGTACTGTTAAGGCCCCATCTCGCAGGCGAGGACACTGTGGGCTCCAAGAAGTGACGTCCCTTGCCCTAGACCGTTAAGAAAGTGGGTGACGGAGCTGGGACTGAAACCCCGGCAGACTGGCTCCTAGGCTCACTGGCGAAGGCAGGCCTGTTTGTCCTAAAAGGCTGTCTTCATGGTCCCGCCCCTGCACAACCCCATCAAGTCTGCCCGCTTGCCCTTCGGGGTGGCTAATCCAGCGCACAGGGGAGGGAAAGGCCTTTGAAGGGGCATTTCCCCAGTCGTCTGGTCTCTGGGAATAACTTCATTCCCACTTCTGGAATGGGAGGAGGGCAAGGAAAAGACAGCAGGTGCGTCAGCAGTCCCAGAAGCACACCAGGTTCCCGCAGTCCCTGTCCCTGGCCTGTCCTCTGAGGCTGTGGGCTCTGCCCTCCTCTGTGATTCCTGGACGCGGACCTCACTGAGCCTCCTCCCTCATTTAGACTCCCTTCCTTCAGTGAGGCCTAGGAAGGCCTCCTTTTCCTCTTCAGAATGGTCGATTTTATTGTATTTGGATGGGTTATTTGAAAGCTGCCTTGAACTTGTTGTGGACATGAGCAGAGTGTAAATATATTAAAAATAAGATCAGAAGGAATGGGGTTTGCCTCTGGGGCCCTCCAGGCTAGGTGAGCACCCAGCCATTGGATCTGTTTGTCTCTCAGAAGACTTCCTCTCTGGGGCATAAGGCCGAGGGTTCTGGAGGGCATTTCCCAGGAGCTGCTTTGGCACTGGTGCAGCGAGCTGCCCTCCGATGTGGGTGGGTGTCGAGACGGGCTGGCCTCAGCTCCTCCACTTCCCCACGGGGATGCCGGTTAAGAGCCACCCGCTCTGCAGGGGAACCAAAGCCCTGTTCTAGAAGCTATGGCAGAAAGGGCTTGTCCAGTTAACCAAATTTGTCTTCTGGGAGCCTCCAAACTCCCTTTTCTGGGTCTTCCTCCCTCTTCAGCAGCATCTCCTCTTTCCAACAAATAGGCCTTTGGGGCTTCGTTCTCTCTCAGGTGTGGATGGCACCAACAGCTTGGATCTCCCAGAGTGGAGGACACGCAGTCAAAGGGGACTCCATCAACCTGCTGTCCACAAAGAAGGGCAACCTTCCCCTCCACCTGTGGCTGCTGGCACCTTTACAGAGTGGGCTCTCCTGAGGGGACTCCCTCCGGCTCAAGGAAGGAACTCTTCAGCTATAAGCCACTTCCCCAGGGGCGCAGTGGGGCTTCCCAGGCACTAGGGAGAGAGGACGCGGCCTTCTTCTGAGACTGGCCGGCTCAGAGGAGGAAAGATAAACATCCATCTCAAAGCAAAGGTGGGGCTTAGCCAGAGCCCAGGGTGGGGGAGCTAATGGGAAACAGCTTGTTGGAGGGAGGTGGACAGAATTCGGGAATGGCTAGGGCTGGGCTGCTGAAGAGGGGGCTGGGAGAAGCAGGCTGATTGAGACCAGCTGCTGCTCCTCTGTCCTGGAGATCTTTGGACTCTGCCCGGGGCGGACTTACACCCTATTCCGGGCGACTGGGAGCCAGCAGAGGCTGCCTGGGGCAACCGAGGCTTCTCCGCCACCCTGACTCCTGGAGCCCTCAGAAACAAAAGACCAGGGGGGACTCTCCATCCACCAGCCAAACGCCTCCTCCCCATCGCCTGCCCCCACCCCCTGGCTGCTCCTGTCCCGGAAAGGCCCGGAAGAAGAGGACAGGGAAACAGCCCTGCCTACTCTCCCCCGTCCCTCCATCCACCCAAGCACCGGCATCTGGAGATCCCATGGCCTGGGTTCGCTGGGGCTGCTGCCCCTGGCTTGTCCTCCTCTGTGGTATGTGCATCCCAGCCTCCCCCTCCCAAACAGGGAGGGCATGTCCAGCTGGAGAGCTGCTCTGGCCTTCCCCTCTGGGCTCAGAAAGGGTTGGAGTGAGGGCTGGGGCCCAGATTGTCTCTTTTTCTCTTGGTCTCCCTGTCTGTCTTGAGGAAGAGGAACCCCAGCCCTTGGGGCCCTCGAGACTCAGGTGAAGTCTGGTTTGGCACCTTTCCATTCCCACCTGTTAAAGAAAAAATGATTCTGGCATTTGTTAAAACAGTAAGGAAGATTTTATTCAAGACTATTGCCATAGGGGCACTGCGATAGGGGAGAAAGATTGGGCTCAAATCTGAATACAGAGAAGAGGGCTGAGGACTTATAGCCAATGAGAAGAGTGAGGGGGTCAGTGGATGGAAAATTACCAAGGGGAAGCATCAAGGGCAGGGAGAGTCTTGCTAAACCGACTTAATAGGCAGGCCAGCTGATCAGATCCCAAGGGCCGGCGATGAGGAATTTGATCAGATATCCAGGGTGATCAGATATTAAGGGTGCGGGATGCTCTCTCAACTGACTTAGCAGGATTCTTGCTAAGACTGGGCAATGCTGGCCCGGCAGAGACAGGGTGGACACGGAGTGCCTAGTTGACAAGAGGACCCAGAGGAGCCTAACTAAGTTTGGTCTTTGTCACGCCTACAGTGCCCTGTTTGTCCTCTTTGGTCACAACTAAGTGCCCAGCTCAGCACCCTCCATACCCACTCCACCTCTGGCCTTAGGGAGGCCTCCCCTCCCTTCGCTCTCTGTCAGTAGGACTCTCTTCATTCATTCCGCACCCAGTTTCTGAGGACCTCCCCAGTGCCAGGCCCTGTGCCAGGGACCACAGAGTGGTACGGCTGCAGAGCCTACCCTCGGGAGCCACAGCCCTGGCCTCACAGAGCAGGAGATCTGGATGTCCAGCGGGACATAGGGTGGCTGTGTTCCGCTTCTTGTGTTGGTGTCTTAGCCCCACTATTTTGCCAGAGATCCGTTCCTACAGAAATGGGGGTTTATTTTCTTGCATCAACAGTAAGGGTCTCATCTCCCCCTTGAGTTTATGAGACCAAGACAGCCAGGCAGGGCATTCACGGTGTTAGACCCAGCCACCCTCCTTCCATCGGCAGCTCAACTCGCCCAGAAGGTAAAAGCATAGTGTCTCCCCAAACTCAGACCCCCATTACCCTCTAAGGAGATTACCCCTAAAAGGTGGGGGACTAGACGGAAGAACTATCAGAGACCACCGAACTTTCACAGCGGGAAGGCCCAGAGCCCATAGGACTTAGCCCAGTACCTGGCACACAGTAAGCACTTAGAAAATGTTTCCTCAGTGTTACGGATCTTTTAGAATTTGTCTAGCAGCTTTTCCCATCCTGACCGGAAGACCCCCCACAAAAACAAGACAACACAAAAGGTTTGCTCCATGAATACGGGGTGACTGTCCTTAGCTCACATCAAATTTGAGACAGAACCCAAATTGGAAACCGAGTCTCCATGCAGTCTGTCCCTTCTGTGGCACCGCCCTTCCACGGTCGGCTTTTTATACTCAGACAGCCTGGGTTCAAATCCCGCTCTACCACTGACTCACCATGGCAAAACTTGGGCATATTACCAAATCTATCTAGGCCTCAGCTTCCTTCTTTCTAGAAAGTAGACAAGAATACCCACCTCACAGCATTGTCGAATGAGTATCGACAAGCATCGAACGAGACACTGCAGATAAATCGCTGAGTGCAGTGTCTGGCACATAGTAGGAGCTCTTTCAATGCTAACCCACCTTTCCCCACCAGGCGACCATGTTGGACTGGGATCACCTGTCTTATATATTTAAAATGAGCCTGGAATGATAGGCAGAGATTTGGGTGGTAAGAAGTGGAACGAGTGGGCTTTGCATTTAAGTAAACTCAATATATATAAAATTAGATTTAAAGAAGGGTAAAACTAAGGCGGGGATGATTATTTAGCAAGATCCTCTAGAGCATTTCAAAGAAAATCTGATTAGAAAAATTTAATTTACACACAACTTTTCCAGGTCGATAGACCCTGAAAAGACCCAATTAGATTAGAAAGGGAAAATTGACTTAATGAGAACTAAAACCCATGCAAAAGTGGCAATCGCTTGTCAATGAAACAGGATTCTTTGATTGTGACCCAGCGTGCCATCCAGTTCGGCCTGATTTCCCATGAAACGTGATTATTTTCATCCTCAAGTAGAGTTGGACAGCCTCTCGCGATTCAATGGAGGCCCTGCGGGGACAGGGAGGGGGGTTGGAGGAACACGTCCCTGCACTCTCTAGGAGCTATCTGGTCTCCAAGTGACCCTGGATTTTTCTCCCCATTTCTAGCTTGTACCTGGGGCCGCCCAAAGGCAGCGAACCTGACACGAGAGGATGTGAGAAACTGTTCCACCAGCCCTCCGGTGAGGCCCTGGCCCCACCGGGGCCCCAGCAGGCCACCCTTTAAAGCTCCCATCATCCTCCCCATCCCCCATTGGCTGGGTTGCTAGCCTCTCCCTCTATCAGCCCTTCTCCTGGCTTCCGGACTCTGGGGCCCCTGTTTCTGATTAACATCCCTCAGGGCAGGCAGCACATTCTCAGGTGTCTGACATCCACCCCCACATGCTTCCCTCCCACCCTCTCCCACAGCAGGTTAACTACTTACGTCCGGGCCAGGCTTGGGCAGCCCCCGCTAAAGCGAGGGAAAGAGGGCAGGAAGCCCCTAGCTAGCCTTTGGCTGAGGCTAGGCAGAGGCCAGGAGGAGGCTGGGAAGAAAGAAAAGAAAAGTTCTAGAAGGACAGGGTAAGAGGGAGGCACAGAAGGGAGGAGGGAGGAAGAAAGAGGGCAACGAAAGGGCAAGAGAGGGAGGCAGAGGGTATGAAGACTGGGAGAAGGCCCGCCCCGCAGATTGGAGCCGAAAGGGCGCCAGCTTCCTGGCTGGAGAGCAGAGTGATCTTTCCACAAGCAGAGCAGGGCAGCGCTTCTCCAGGCAGGGGCGGGTCGGAAGGTGACAGCAGTTCACTCCGCCTCGGGACCCACGGGGAACGTCTTCTTGCAATGTCCACTTTATGAGACCACTGGGACAGGCAGGTGGGCGGGCAAACCTCCTTATGTTTACATCAAAGCAAACACGGATATATCGTTGAGTAGAAGGCAAACCAACCAAACAAACAAAAAAACCCCACGTTTTTTATTGTAAAGCTAAAACAGCCTTTAAAAAAATGTCAGGCTTGAAGAAGAACTTTATAGACAATGTCCCAAACTGCTGGGGATACTCATTCCCTCTCCTCTGCATGTGAGACCAGTGAGTGGAAGCTTGAAAAAGCCCGCAAGGTAGGGTTGCCAGATGACACATAGCATGCCCAGTTACATCTGAATTTCAGGTAATGAATAATGTTTTAGTGTAAGTATGCTCTAAATAGTACATGGGTCATACTCTTACTAAAACGCTATTGCTCTTTATCTGAAATTCAGATGTGACTGGCTGGGTGTCCTGTATTTTTATTCGCTAAATTGGCAACTCTACCCCAGGGTATCCAAAGAAGGACCATCCCCCTGGCCAGACCCGGCGCCACAGCTCAGCCCCCCACCCCAGACTCAGGTCCCATTACCGTCACAAAAGGTCCCTCTCCAAGTTCTTCAACACCCCCAACACCACTCAGCCCAGGCACCTTAATCTAGACTAACCCATAACATCAGCTGCCACCCCATCCCTCTCCAGGCCGGCCCAGCCTACCACCTCCAACCCCTGCCTGCAGAAAGGCAGGTGGCTCCTCTGGACGCTGGAGGCCCAGGCATCATCTTCTCTGAACAATGTGTGTCTGTGTGTGTGTGTCTTGGTGTCTTCCTTCCTGTCACCCGTCAGTACATTCCAGTTACTGCGGTCAATACCACAGAGCGGCTCACGGCCCTCCGCCAGCAGATACAGATGCTGAATCTCTCTGCCTACATCATCCCGGACACGGATGCCCACATGGTGAGGGACAGCTCTTCTTCCCTCCCAACCCCACCCTCTCTGCTCCCCCAGGCTGGCCTATGCAAAGGGAAGGAAGTGGGGAGCTTGGACACAGGCGTTTTAGGGCAACTGAAAGAATGTATGCCTTTACACAGGAGAGAAGACACCGCCAAATTTCCTTGCCCTCCGGCAATGAAACAACAGCTTCAGAATCGATTCCTGGATGGCAGATCCAGAATGAGGGTTTAGGGCGCCCCCTCCGTAGGAGGTTACAATGTGGGCTGGGAATTGGACTGGAAGAGCTCTAAGCTCCCTTCCAGCCCAGCCCTGCCCACAACCTGATAGACAAAGCATTGAAATGATCCAGAGTCCCAGGTTCGGACTACACGAGTTTGGGGTGTAGGCTGGGGGAGGAGGAGCAGACAGGAAACCAGAGGGTCCGAACAAGAACTGCCCTTCCTTGGGCCGGCCCTGTGGTCGAGTGGTTAAGTTCGGGTGCTCTGCTTCAGTGGCCCAGGGTTTCGCTGGTTCGGATCCTGGACGCGGATATGGCACCGCTCGTTGGGCCATGCTGAGGCAGCATCCCACATGCCACAACTAGAAGGATCCACAATTAAAATATACAACTATGTACTGGGGGGACTTGGGGAGAAAAAGCAGAAAAAAAAGAAAAGAATTGCCTTTCCCAAAGCAGCGCCCCTACCCACCAATCCCACCCTTTCCCACCACTGGTTCCACCTCCACTCTGTTCACCTTCCCAGCAACATCTGGGTTGGAGGAGAAAGCATTCTCGGTGTCAATGAGATTACTTGAATTAGTTTTCCCACCTGCTAGGGAGGGCTAAGGACCTTGGGTAAGTGTCTGAACTCCTCTGAGCCTCAGTTTTCTCTTCTGCAAAATGGGAATACTGAGATCTGGCTCCAAGGATTATGAGGATCAAAATACAGTAATGTGTAAAGCTCTCTGCAGAAGTTATTTATGATGTACCCGGTGTCCTGTGCTAGATGGGGAGGAAAGGGGAGAGCTGGAGAGGAGAGCCCGGATGAACCAAAAGACATCATCCCAGACTGCCCAGAATTTGCATTCTGGCCAAGGAGACAAGACTCCTTTGCAGAACAGTCCAGTGCTGGACTGTGGGGTTTAGACTCCAAGAAATATAGTTGTTCAAAAGAAGGAAAGATCCTGAGGGCTGGGGGAGTTCCAGAGGGTTTGCTGGAAGAGGTGCCCAGCGTGCTTGGGCTTGTAGGACTGGTTGAACCTGCACAGACAGAAAGAACTGGGATGTGGTTGGGGGCCTTCCATGTGGAGTCTGAGTCCATGAAGAAGGCTAACGGAGCTGTTGTTGATTTCCTAGAGCGAGTACATCGGTGACCATGACAAGAGGCGTGCGTGGATTACAGGCTTTACGGGGTCTGCAGGTGACAGCCATTACCCAACCCTCATTGCTTCCCTTGGTAAACCCAGAGGCGGTCACAGAGGCCCTGGTGTGGCTAGTTCTCAACAGCCAGGACCCCAGGACCTGGTGTTCAGAGGCCCTGCTACTCTCTCTCTGCCTGCCTTCCACCAGTCCCAAAAGGGTCACCAGGGCACACATCTCATAGCCCACCAGCCACACTTCTGCACAAGGCAGACGGCCCTCCTGGCTTCCTTCCCATGCTCCCTGCCTCTGCCGCAGCCAAGCACAACTAGCACTCCCGGAGCTCCATTTCTGGGACAGTTTCTGCTTCTATACCTAGCCTCTAGGAGCCCGCTGATTCCTTTCACACAAGGTCCCATTTGGGGACAAAGTTTTACTTTGCCAGTCCTTTTATAGACAACATCACCTCACATGGCCAAATGAAACACAAACGTAGAGACCTTTCATGGGGTCCCAGTTTCTGAAGGGGCTCCCATCCTGATCCTGGCCCATTGAATAAAATCTAAGCTTCTTTGCTGATCCTTAAACATTCCTCCCCTGGGCTTCAAGCTGCTTTGCCCATCATGGGCCCTTCTTCTCTTTGCCAAAGTCGCTGGGTTTGGCTTCTCTGCCTGTCCTCAGCTAAGCCCCTGGCTTAGCGTCCCTATCAGCCACCAAGTCTTGATACTGACTGCCACGCCATCTTTCCTGAGAGCACCTGCGTGAAGCGTTGACTCTCTTTGACTGCCAAAGTAGACCCCACTGGTCCTGGTAAAAGTCCTAATGGCCCCCTTAGCAGAGGCCCTCGACACAAAGCAGAGATGCCTGACCCAGGGCTCCCTTTCTGCTGGCTTCCCCTAACGCTCACTTGAACATCTCCTGCCTCACTTCCTTCCAATAGAGGAGAGAAACCCTTCCCAGAGGCCCCTTGTCCCGTTCTCAGAGCCAGCACTGTAACGCACACGCACTGACTAAAGCCATGTTCCTCACCGTCCGCCTCACCTCCAAGTGTCTGTGTTCTGCCCCAGGAACCGCAGTGGTAACCATGGGGAAGGCAGCTCTCTGGACCGACAGTCGCTACTGGACGCAGGCTGAGCGGCAGATGGACTGCAACTGGGAGCTCCATAGGGAAGGTGAAAGGGGCTCACAGATTTGTCCCCCAAGCCCTGGACCCTGAACTAGGTTTGGGAAGGTACAAGTGAGGGGGTGCACGCAAGGCTGTGCTGAGCCCCTCTGGGAAGCTTGGGAAATTTGAAGCCATCCCTAACCTTTGAGGCTGCTATCAAGGAGGAAGCACATGGCAGGACTGTCACAAACAGAAGCCCGGCTGGAGGGCCTGGGACTGGCCCTGGAGATGACGTCTTTGTTCCTTCTTGTGTTTCTTTCAGGCAACATTGTCACCTGGCTTCTCACTGAGGTTCCTGTTGGAGGGCTCGTGGGCTTCGACCCCTTCCTCTTCTCCATTGGTAAGTTCTCCTCACAGTCCTGCATTTGTCCGCGCCGGCGAGGGTGACTTAGCTCCCCCGCGGTGTAAAGAAGCATACCTTGTTGGAAGGAGGGGCAGGGTGGCTCAGGAGAGAGTGTTTGAACTTGTACTTGCAGAATATTTTGCAACAAGGATGTATTCATGGATTGTTTAATGAAAACCTATTTAAAAGAATGAATACAGATTTTTTTTTTGAGTCATGAATGCAGAGACCCAACCTAGAAGACTCAGGGAGTCATTAAGGTCTAGCGGATGACTAAGCTAGGATGTCCTTGAACCCTGAACCATCCTCCATGCCGTGGAACTCTATCAATTAGGGCACTAGAATCACTTGGTTGCCCTCTTCTGGAAGGCAGCTTGGAAGGGTCAAAGGAGTTGAGAGGGCCTCTGAGTAAAGAAGCACAGTCCCCTCTCCAGGGCTAGCCAGCCTGTCCCCAAGGATGGAAACCTCATGAATATGTACTGAAAGAACCCATTTCAGAACTGGCTTCTTTGCCAGCCTTTCTGATGGCCTGAATGTCACCATTCCTTTGGGCTGTGACGTTGAAGCTCAGTTAAAATTGACAGTACCAAAAAGAGGGCCACACAGCCACTGGCACTTAAAAAGAAAAGCTTAGCCAAGTGGCTGTGGATGGTGATGGTGCGGGCTCAGGGCAATTATGCTTTGAAAGCAGAAAGAGGAGGGGAAGGTCAGAGGACATACCCTGGAGAGCCAGACTGCCTGGACTGGCTCTGGACAGCTGCAGGCACAGAACGGGAGGCAGAGCAGATAAGGACTAACTTTGCCTCTGTCACGATTTTTCCTGAGATGTAAATGGGCAGGGGACAAGTGACTCCTTCGTGTCTCTGCAGACTCCTGGGAGAGTTATAACGCAGACCTCCAAGCCTCTGACAGACAGCTGGTGTCCATCGCAGACAATCTCGTGGATCTGGTGTGGGGATCAGAGAGGCCTGCGGTTCCAAGCCAGCCCATTTATGCCCTGCAGGAGGCGTTCATAGGTATTTCCTAAGCTGCTTCTCTTTCCCCACTTGTAGTAACACGGGTCACGGCTACTGCCCCTTTGGCTGAAAAATTCTTCCTGAGAGGTACCAAAGCAATGGTTCTCAAACCTTCATGTGAACCCGAATAGTTTGAGATGCTTGTTTAGAATGAAGATTTCGAAGCCCCCTCTCCTAAGAGAGTCTGAATCAGAAGGTCCTCAGACCATATTTAGAAAATGCTAGAATAAAGAGTGTTAGGATTTAAAGTGAGAGGGAAGAGAAAGGGAGGAAATAAAGGAGTCAAAGCAAGATGAAAAAAGAAAAACCCTTTGAAGAGAGAAAAAACAATATGAGTTGATTGTCTGGTAGTAGAGACTGGTTTGTATTGAATCATTCAAACCTGGACTTCCGGACCCTCTATGAGAGGAATTTAGATTTGAGGTGGCTGGGGTTGGGTGGGCCAAGATGGACAAAGGAAGCAAATTAGGGTTCAAGTTCTGGCCATACTACAAAGGAAAGTTAACTGACCCCCCTAAATTCTAACATGAATAATCTTGACCCCGTTGACACCATCTAAATACGTCATAAAAGTACAGTCTGTTCTATGATTCTTGTAAGTAACTAAAATCCTGACCAGGACCAGGCTGCCGATTATGAATCAGTGTCTTGGCCACCACCACCCCCTACCTCCCTGGGAATTCTGAGTGAGCCAATGGACTTTGACTCCTCGGAATATTGGGCAATCAGAGAGGCCCCTTTCCACACACGGGTCCATGCACACGCTTGTTTGGAAAGCAGTCAAAAAGGCAGGAGGGAAATTTCAAAATAGCAGGTCTGATGAAAGCGGTTAAAATTGTGTCCAATTTTCTTTATCCATCCTGATGTAACTCGCGGAATCATTCTTTCTGCATCTCTACATGGTTTCTGAAGAAACTTGCTACCCAACACTGTTCAATCATCAATAAAACTCATCCCGTTCAGATCAAGAAGGGCACAGTGATGTCTGGAAGAGGAGGAGATAAAGGAGAAAATCTACCAGGAACTGGGATAGAATTTGCCTTGGTTTTGTCCCCTCCCACAAGTGAGAGGATGCTGAGCTGTCGCAGGCTGTTAGTCTTCAAGGAAAAGCCATCCAGAGCCAGAACTGGGCCTGGAAGGCCAAGAACAGAGCTCTTGAGTCCCTAAGCTTATAGAGACGAGAGAGACTTTCTCTCCAGCGAGTCATAGGGGGACAAAGGGCAAAGGGCAAAGGGAAGAGCATGAAAAGTTCGTACTCAAAGATATCTGTAACGCATCAGACAATTAAAATTTGCTTTCATCTGTTTTCTCAAAAATGTGTCACATCCTTGAACCTTGAAAACATAATTCTGAGTCAAAGAGCCAGCCAGAGCAAGCCCCATATTGTCAGATTCCATTTGTATGAAATATCCAGCGTAGGCAAATCCATCGAGACGGAAAGTAGATTAGTGTTTTCCAGGGGCTGGGGAGAGGGGGGAATGCCTTTTGGGGTGATGAAAATGTTCTGGAATTCAATAGTGGTGGTGGTTGCACAATCTTGTGAATATTCTTAAAGCCACTGAACTGTGCACTTTGGTTAAAATGACCAATTTTATGGTATGTGTGTTTTACTACAAAAAAAATAAACCTAAAAAAAGTATCACACCCGTTTGCATACAGTTTTTTTTAATGGTATTAAGTTATTTATGCTAATCTCTGGGTCCAGCTGGGACCCTTAATGCTTATGACCTTCTGCCAGGAAATCCCAGCCCTGCCTGGGGACAGGCTCTTTACACGCATCACAGGGAGCAGGAATAAACGATGCAAACTAAAGTCAGCTCTATGACACAGAGATTACGGACAAGTTTGGAGATTGAGAATGTTAGCAAGATAGCCCAATGTCTGTACAGACTAAGGAGTGTGAGCTGTGTAGTCAAACAGACCTGGGTTGAAATCTCAGCTCCACCCCTTGTCAGATATGAAACCATAGATTAGTCATGTCACTTCACTCTCTGAAGCCTCAATTTCCTTATCTGTAAAATGGGCCAAGTAAGGATGAAAACAATGGACAAATGGCTTAGCCCAGACCTGTGGCTTAGTAAGCACTGGGTTACTGCAGGGGAGACACTTGACCATGGCCCAGCCCCATCCTCTCGCCCTTCAACTAGGGTTGCTGTCCTCATCTCTGTTCTGCATGCTTATTTATTGATCAGAAAGTTAGACCAAACTTCTCATATGCCAAGACACCCTTCTACATGCATGACCGATATTAATTCATTTGATCCCTATAACAAATCTACTGAGGTAGATACTCTTATTATAATCCATCTCCATTCTACAGATGTGCAAAATAAGACACAGAGGGGTTAAATAATTTTCCCAAGGTCGCCCAGCTAGTAATGGCAGAGCCAGGATTTGAATGCAGACAGTCTGTGTCCAGAGCCCATGTCCTCAATGACTACACGAGTAAGAGTTTGGTTGGAGAAAGGATTCTACTGCTTTTAAAGAAATGGAAAACTATTGCCCTAAGGGAGCCCTCTCAGGAACAAAATGGCAAAGGGAAGCTACCTCACTCACACTTTCTTTGGGCTCCTTCGCTTCTAGGGAGCACCTGGCAGGATAAGGTATCTGGCATCCGCAGTCAGATGCAGCAGCGTCGCGAGGCCCCGACTGCCGTCCTTCTGTCAGCGCTTGATGAGACAGCCTGTGAGTATGGACGCATGGCCACAGGTGGGCGCCTGGGTCCCCCCAACCCCCAAGCCTCCTGGGCCATGCAGCATAGGACTCGTCCTGCAACCCCCACATACCCACCGGTTCTGAGATCTCTGTGGCCATGGCCTGTGAGAACAAAGAAAGGCAGGAGCAGAACCTCGTGGCTGCAGAAGAAAGAAACCAGGAAGCCCAGAGCAAGTGGGGGCCAGCCCACAGGCCACGGGAGGGATGGACCTACCCCAGCAGCAAGGGCTTCTGTCTCATGGAGGGAAAGAGGCCCAGCAAACTGCTCCCACAGCCTGGCCACTACCCAAGGGCGCTCACACCCGCAGCTTTAGCTTCTCGCCTGACCCTGGCACCAGCCCTCAGACACCCTAGGAACTTGTCCTGGGAAAGTGTCCTGCCTGCTGGCTGGGTATCTGCCTTCCTCTGGGAGAAAGGGTCCAGAGCTCTCATCAGCACCTCAAAGAGCCCGCCGAAGACCGAGAAGCGCTCCGAGCAGGCGTCCAGGCCTGTTGCTGGGAGTCTTTGGGAGCCAAAGAGTGGGCAGAGGTGTCGCACGTGCTCACCTCAGGCAATCAGCCTCAACCCGGCGCCATCAATTCTTTCCCCAGGGCTCTTCAACCTGCGCAGCAGTGACATCCCTTATAACCCCTTCTTCTACTCCTACACACTGTTCACGGACTCCTTCATCAGGTATGGCTTGTCCTTGGCTTGCTGTCGGGGACTTCCTCCAACTTCCGTCCCCTTGCTGCCCCACCACTCACCCAGCCTTCCCATGAGCACTGCGCCTGCCCCAGCAGGACCCTCTGGGAAGCCTCCAATCGGCTTTTCCTGACCCCTTGACCTCTGTGCCCTCGTACTGGAAATCTGGTCTCCTCAGCTCCTTGGCACAGGCTGCTTCTCACCTCCGGGGACAAAGGGCCTCTGGTCCTTTGCATTGACCTTACAGATCCTCCAGACCCTGCCCGTCTTCCCTCCCGACCCGACCCAGGTTATTTGTAAACAAGAGTCGCTTGAGCTCCGAGACCCTGCAGTACCTGAACGCTGACTGCACGCTCCACATGTGTGTGCAGCTCGAAGATTACAGCCAAGTCCGGGACAGCATCAAGGCCTATGCCTCGGGGGATGTGAGGATCTGGATCGGCACCAGCTACACGACGTACGGGATCTATGAATTGATACCCAAGGTGGGTTTGCCAGGTGCCAGCTTGTGGCGGGCACCACCCCCAGCTCTGATAAACCTCAAGCTAAAGTGGGGCCACAGCCCCTCGGCCATTCAGGCAGTTGGGTGGTCAACAATGGTGCAGGAAGTCCCCTTCTTGGCCCCCCCCACCCCCCCGCCCCGGGAAGAGGCGGAAGAAGCGGAAGCAGGATGTCTGTCAGCAGAGAGCTCAGAGACTGTCGAGGCAGTGAGAGAGAGCAGCCTGGTAGAGCAGAGGCTTTGAGGTCACCAAACCTGAGACTAAGTCCAGGCTCTGCCCTGAACTGGCTGTGCAATGACCTTGGACAGGTGATTTAGCCAGCCTGGGCCTCTGTTTCCTCCCCTGTAAAATGGCCATGAGAGTCCCGACCCCAGAGTTGTTACTCCGAGGAGCTTTCGAGGAGCTGGGGCTTGCAGAGCCCAGCCTGGCACACAGCAGGCGCTCACTAAACGGTGGCTGCTATGATAGGTGCAGGAAACTCACACTGACAGAACAGCCCGGCGACTGGCGGGGCCAGGTTCTGGTCCATCCCAGAGGGCTGCTGGGATGCAGGGGCAGGAAGGGAAGGGAGGAGGGAGGGAGGAAGGGAAGGTTAAGCTGGACACAGACAACTGGGAAAGACCCACATGGCCAGAAAGCACGAAAGGAACAGTCACTGCCACTATAGGGAGCGGCAAGTCTCTCTGCAGCCCGGCTTTCCTGCCAATCCTTTTCAAACGCCGCTGTGCCTGGAGAGGCTCCCAGCCCTCTTCTCCTCTGCCCGTGACAGGAGAAACTCGTAGAAGACACCTACTCCCCAGTGATGGTGACCAAGGCGGTGAAAAACAGCAAGGAGCAGGCCCTCCTCAGGGCCAGCCATGTAAGTCCGTGGGCAGGGACGCTCGCCTTTCGGGAGCTCCTGGTCTGAAGGGGTAGAGAGGAGGCCCTGCCAGAGGAGCCTGAAGAAGCCCCCCAGTGAAACAGAGAAGTGGACACCAAACTCTTGGGCACCTGCCTGTGCCTCACCCCCTTAGTGCCAGCATAGCACAGTGGTTTAGAGCACGGGCTCCGGAGCTGGAGTGCCCGAGTTCATGTCCCAGCTCCTCCGCCCACCTCCTTGCTGGGCGACCTTGGGGAAGGCACTTCACCTCCCTGGGCCACAGTGACCTCATCTGCAAAATGAGGATCATGATAGTAATCTGCAGCATAGGGGTATTGTGAGGATTAAATAAACTATACTTATATTATATAATAAATATTAATATATATTTGGATATATTAATTATAATATATAATCATAAATGTGTGTACATATATACGTTTACACACACATGTGTATATACATATAAATATATTATAATTATAGAAATATATAATTACATACATATAAATATAGTTATATAATTATATATATATTTTTTGCTTTGAGCACCGCCTGGCACATTCCAAGGGTGAAATAAGTGTTAGCCGTAATGATTTCCTCACCCTGGCAAGAGGAGGGCTCACTCTTTTGGCTATTCCTCTTAAAATTAGGATAAACCACCTCATTTTTAAAGACTTTTCCTTATGGAAAATTTTAAACATATACAAACGTGGGCAAAATAGCATAACGGTCCCCGTGCACCATGGGCCAGCTCCAACAGTCGTCAGCTCGGGGCCAATCCCGTTCCATCTACGGCCCCACAGTCCTTATCCGCCCTTCTCACCCTCTGCCGCTGGATGATTTTAAAGCGAATCCCAGAGAGCATATCGTTTCTTCTGTCAACACTTCAGGGAGTAATTCTAAAAGATAAGAACTCTGTAAGAAACACGGCCACGCTATGATCATATACATAAAAAACAGGAATCCCTTAATACCATGAAGCAGCCAGCGCCGAGCCTGGCGTCTTGAAAGCCCGGCTCCCGCTCCCGGAGCCGCCCTCCGCTCTCCTCCCCCGGCCCCGCGAGCGCCCTCGGCAGCCGCCTCCCCGCTCCCGCTCCCCGCTGCAGGTGCGGGACGCCGTGGCCGTGATCCGATACCTGGTCTGGCTGGAGAAGAACGTGCCCTCAGGCGCGGTGGACGAGTTCTCGGGGGCCGAGCTGCTGGACAAGTTCCGAGGGTGAAGGACGTCGCCCCCCTTTGCGGCTGACCGCCTTTTAGTGGGGGCAGGGAGGGGGCATTGGTCTTCTTACTTAGCGGGCAGGAAGACCTTCCTTGTATTTAGGGGCCTCTCTGGGACCAGGAGTGATGGGGTCTTGGGTGATCGGGGAGCTGGGCAGGGGGCATTGGACGACATTCCCCAGACCCGCGACCACTTGATGGCCACGACCCAACAGCGCCCCCTAGTGTCTGCTTCAGGCGTGGCCTCTCTCCCTGCAGGAGGCGGGCTCTGCCGGGTGGGCCCCTGGACCCCTTGAGAATATCAAGTTGGGGAGGGAGCCGTCCTGAGGACACGCTTCCCCAGACCGTGGGAGACTGTAGGTCTGAGGTGCAGGATGCTGCTCCAGGGGTGGGGAGTTTTCGGACTCAGGGAGCTAGGCTTCTTCACTCTTGCTTTATCACGAACTCACTGTGGGCGGCACGCGCCTTGCTTTCCCCATCTGTAAAATAGAGGGGGAGGGGAATAATTGGTGTCTCCAGCCCCTCTTTCTCTGACCTTGAGTGCTCTGTAAGTGGTCAGGGCTTGGGAAAATGGAACCAGGAGATGTGCTGGGAGGAGCCAAGTGGAGTCTGGCGGAGGCAGAGACAGCCGTGACCTTCATTTGCCCTTGTTAGCGATCCTGGGCCCAGCCTAGCCCCTGAGCCCATTTATTGACCATTCCTGCCTTGTACTTTGCAGAGAAGAAGAGTTCTCCTCTGGACCCAGTTTTGAAACCATCTCTGCTAGTGGCCTGAATGCTGCCCTGGCCCACTACAGGTACTTTAGAAGAAAGAATTTTCTAGGGCTCTGTGGGGGGAGCCTGGTGTATGTGGGCGGGGGGGG
Organism: Equus quagga; assembly: GCF_021613505.1. Lineage (NCBI taxonomy): Eukaryota > Metazoa > Chordata > Mammalia > Perissodactyla > Equidae > Equus > Equus quagga. The sequence goes on along the minus strand of NC_060276.1, from coordinate 20,186,428 downwards.
GGGGGGGGGAGGAGAAGGGAATGCTCTGGGATCTGAGTCCATGTTTAAGCTTTGAGGCCCTTGGCACTGCGGTGGCTGGGGGTGGGGATGGAGCCCAGTCGGGGGTTGGGAGTCTCCTTGGAATGAAAAGGCCTGAGCAGTTTTCCCCCCCAAGTGACTGGGACTTTGTGAGCGTTCAGGGCTGAAGGATCTGGAAGGGAGGCAGAGCTGCTGCTGGATGTGTTTCCTTGGCTCGCTATGAGTGACCTACGTTAGCTAATTCTTAAAGCTCGTGAGCACATGGGGAGAAAGGCCAGTTCGCTCAGCCTGAACCAGCCAAAGTGGGCCCAAGATGTAGGCTGGCCAGATGTTTCACTCCAAAGAAAACACCTGCAACCCTGCCTGACAAAATTGGGGGTGCCAAGCTGACCAGATGCCTCAGCCTGGCCTGGGTACAGCAGGGAGAGGTCAGACGCCTCCAAGGGCCCACCCAGCCTCTCCCAGAATTCCCTCCCCAGGCGTCTCCCAAGCCTTCAGCTGCTGTAGCTCAGCCCCTTCACCCCACTAGAGAGTGGCAGTGTCGGCCCCACCAACTCTTGCTCTCCAGCCCCACCCTCAGACACCCTCCCTTCCTGTGCCCTGGCTTCTCAGGGCCCTCTGCTCTCGGAGGCAGCAGGAAGTTAGAGAAAGGGCTGGGGACTGAGCATCTGGTCCAGGCGCAGCGCGCTCACAGCTTTGCCGCGCGGTCTCGGGCGTGCTCCTCCTCTGCGGGCCTGTTTCTCCTCCGGAAAAGGAGATGGCCGCACTGCGTGCCCTCTGAGGCTCTCCCAGCCCCCACATGCTGGGCTCTGTCCCTTATCCCCTCCCTGGGGCCCAGAGCCTTGATTAGTGAGGCGCAGGATAAACAGCTGCACACTGAGGACATTCGCAGCAGCAGCTCAGTCCTCGCCCAGGGCCGTTTGGGAGAGGATGACTTCCCCAAAGGCGTTAGCGTAGAAGCCCAACCCCCAGGACCCCCACCCCACCCAGCTCCGGGTTGCGCTGCTCCTTTCTCAGCCTCTCTCCCCTTCCCAGCCCGACCAAGGAGCTGCACCGCAAGCTGTCCTCAGATGAGATGTACCTGGTGGATTCTGGGGGGCAATACTGGTATGTACTCCCTGCCCCCACTATGCCTGGCTGTCTCAGCTCAGACATCCTGGGCTGGCCAAGAGCCGGCCAAAGCTTCCCCTTCCTGGGCGGGGATTCTTCATCTGAGAAAGGACAGGCCTGGACATCCTTCCCATCTTCACACTTCGGGGCTTCCACACAGTGGGAAACACACCGAGGCCAGAAGAGTGGGGCTGCCCGTGTAGCACCTCTATGAGAGTCAGGGGACTCCCTTTGCTCGAGTGAAATGTTCTTTAAGCCCGTGTATTATCACGCATTCGGAACAGCCAGACCTAGTGGCCCTGCCTGGCTGCACAAAACACTGCACCCATATTCTCAACCACTCACGCACACCCTGGACATGGCCTGCACACCTCCAGCACTGTGCATCCTCCTCAGAAGCCTCTCCCCCAACTGCATGGGAGAGGGGACATGTCAGGGGAGGGGCAGGATCAGGCCTTGAAGAGCAGCAGGCAGGTGAGAGAAGCAACCTCAGGGGGTCACCCAGAGCACAGTTGGGACGGGACACACCCATCAGCATAGGTATGTGTCTGTGAGGAAATATGTGTGCGTGCTCTTCTGGGTGTGTGCGCGACCACATATAGGGTTATGTGGGAGGGCATGCTCCCCTGCTCCAGGACTCCAAAATCTGTATGTCCACTTGTGTGCACTCGTTGAAATTAGTATATAACTATGAAGTGAACAGCACCCCTTTAGATGTGTTACCCTTGTACAGTGCACAACCTGAACACCTAGACATGACAGACGTGCAGAATAGGCTAACCCCTTTGCTTCCAAATATGTGACCAATCCTTCATACAGGAGCTGAGATGGGATGAGCTGGAAGATTTTGCCTTCTCATCTAGGATGCAAGTAGACTGCGGGAAGCTTAGAGGGGGAAAGGAAGGGGTGCGCTGAACCGATGGAGGAGCGTCTTTTGAACAGTTTCCCATCCTCTGTCCTGTGGCGATGGTGAATGTGCTGAAGACAGACGCTCTCGGCTTGTTTCTGGCGCAGCTCTGGGAGCCAGCCTGGCAGTCTTGGCTACTCACAGGCGCAGCACTATGTGAACTTGAGATGGCCAGTGTGCAAAGGGGAAGTGAATTTGTGGGGCGTTCCTGGACTGGGGCTGCTCAGAGCAGGGTGAGGCCCGGGAAATGGTCACCTCACTTCCCCTTCTCTCCTTCTGAAGAAGTCGGCCACGCCCTGTGACCTGCTCCCAAGAAGGAGTCCCCAGGGCCCTGAGACCATTTCTCCCCTCCCCCTCCACCAGGGGTGGCCACAGGTGCCGTCCTGGGGGCACAGCTGCAACCGGTGTTTGGGAGTCAGACTTTTTGGCTCCTGCCTGCGGTTCGCAGTGACTCTGAGCTAATCCCTGGGTCAGGCCCGCGTTTACAATGGAGAGAACTGTGTGGAGAGTCAGTGCTCGCGCCAGGCCTGGCTGCACTGAGGCTCGGAGAGGGAGACGGCCTCGTGGCCTCAGTTGCCTCGCCTGTGAAATAGGGGTATTGAGGCCTGCCCTACCGTGCCCTCCCTGCCCAGGGAGCTGCAAAAGTGTTCTATAAATGGGGAATAACTATATGAATGTGTGAGAGTGTTATGATCTCTCTGGCCTCAGTTTCCCATCTGTAAAAATGGGACGATCCCCGCCTGCCTCTCAGGAAGCCCGGAAGAAGCCTTGCTTTTAGAGCCAGGCTGCCCGACCCAAGGAAACCCAGATTTACAAAACAGCCCAAATGAGTGGCGTAGGGGTGGAATATGCCTGTGGAGACTGGGCATTGTCAGACAACAGCGATTTTGAACTTGGCGGCTCCGCAGAGCCCCTTGGCGCACAGACGCTCAAGATGGGAATTCAATATTGGCAGCTCTCTTCTTCCGTTCACCTCTCACCCCTCCCCATCCCAGCCCTGCCACTCAAACCCCGGGGGAGAGCACATGAGAAGCACATGGCCACGATCCTTACCCCCAAGTGTTCAGCAGAGCTGGGCATGTTGATTTTCCTTCTCCCCAGGGACGGAACAACAGACATTACCAGAACAGTCCACTGGGGCACCCCCTCTGCCTTCCAAAAGGTAAGCACTGGACCCAGAGTTCCCTATGCACCCTCACCCAAGGGACACCCAAGCAATCATTTCACCAAGAGCCCTTTCATTTTACAGCGAATAAAAACGAGGCCCAGAGAGGCTGAGTAGTTTGCCTAAAGGCACACAGCCAGTCAGTACCAGAAAACCCAGTGCCCCCAGCTACTCCCCCAGAGATATTTCAGGCCACCAGCAGGGCCTCAGCCCAAGCTTATCATCATGCCATTTCAGTAAATCAACGAACAGATATTTATTTAGTGCTGTCTGTGTGCCTAGCCCTGTGCTCCGCAGAAAGGAGGAAGAAAGGCATTCCAGGTGGAGAGAAATGGCACATGCAAAGTCTGAAGGTGGAAAGGAGCTGGAGGTTTTCAGGAAGCAGCGAGGGCTGGTCCCCCGGGGCAGAGGCTGGGACAGCGTCTGTGTGCGCTGAGGAGTGTCTGGGAGAGCTGGGGAGCAGGGGGCCACATTCCTGCACTCAGCAAGCAGACTGTGGCTCCAACATTGTGCTAGAAAGAGAAAGAAAAAAACAAATGCTGGTCAGGACTCAAGGAGCTCACAGCTTAGCAGGCTGAGTCTACTGCCCCAGGCTGTCGCACAGATGACAAGCCTGTGTGTGTGTGTGTGTGCGTGTGGGGTGTGTGTGCATGCACGTGCGTGTGTGTGTGTGTGTGTGTGTGTGGTGAAGGAGACTGACCACATCACCACAGGGAGTGACCAGAAGAGGCCACTGTCAGCCCACCTCCTTCCCTCTTTCCACAAGGTGACAGCCCTGACAGGGCAAGGCCAACCCGCCAGATTATCAGGCCTCAACCGAAATTTAAGGCCTTAAGAAAACTCAGGGCTGACCATGATGATGGCAATAAGGGCGCCCACCTCCACTTGAGCGTTTACTGTTTGGAGCACCTTATGTGAATGAGTCTACCTACTCCTCCCAGCAACCTTATGAGCTGGTACTGTGGTCGTCCCATGACAGATGAGGAAAGTGAGGCACAGAGCAGTTAAAGTCACTTGCCCAAGGCCAAGGCCTCAGTTTGGGAGTGGCCAAGTCAGGATTCCAGCCCAGGCACTTTACTTCTCACTTGCCTACTGTCACGGCCTCAGCTCACCACCACCTACAAGCGTCCCTGTGGACCAGCCCAAGAAGCCACACAGACCAAGCCCCAATGTTGGGCAGGCCCCCCTCGGCCTCCTCTGGCCATCTTCCAGGACCTGGGTGATCACACATGAGCATGCACCTCCCCCCAGCCACCCCGCCACAGGCTGGGCCCCCGCACCTGCCTGTACACACGCTGAGCAGCTGGAAAGTCCCCAGGCCCCTCGCCCTGTGCGCCACATTGCCTCTCCCCCTCCCCATCAGGAGGCGTATACCCGCGTGTTGATAGGCAACATCGATCTGTCCAGACTCGTGTTTCCTGCTGCTACATCAGGTGGGTTTCGGAGACCAGGCTGGACCCAGAGCCTCAGGCCCCGATTTCCCTGGACCCAGACCAGCACCCTGGGAGGCTTGTGGGGCGGGGATTATGCCATCATCCCATCCACCGTGTAGATTGGATAATCCAGCCTGGAGAGAGAAAGCAACTTGCCCAAGGTGCCACAGAGGGTTCGTGAGAGAGACGGGCCTTGAACCCGGGCCTCCTGCCTCCTAGTCTAACGCTGGAGCTCAGAGGCGGGGGAGATCAGCATGGGCTGTGGCAGTCAGGGGAGGGTCCCTGGAGGAAGTAGGTGTCCTGGTGGCTGGGGAGGAATTGCAGTAGCGTGATCAGTCCAGGTAATGGGTACAACGTAGAGTGTGCTGGAGGTACTGTGTGCTCACCTGCCTCTCAGGAGCCACTCTCTGCAGGTACCATCCTGGTAGGTGGCTCTTGGACAAGAGAGCAGGAAGGGGTGAGGTGGACGACGGTCCGGGGTCCAGCTGACTGACTGGAGGCCATCTCTCTTCCAGGGCGAATGGTGGAGGCCTTTGCTCGCAAAGCCTTGTGGGACGTTGGGCTCAATTATTACCACGGGACAGGCCATGGCATTGGCAACTTCCTGTGTGTGCATGAGTGTAGGTGTCTCCCCAACACTCCCCTGGGGTCCCCCCTCTTACAAAGGAGGTAGAGCATTTCACAGGTGTGGAAATGACCAAGACCCACAGAGGTGCAGTGACCCACCCAAGGTTGCCCAGCCGGTAAGAAGGGACACTTCACAGGGTAAGTGAGAAATGCTGGCAGCTGGCGACTCCTGCTGCCTGCTTGGCATCCAGGAGGCCCCACAGAGAGGAGCGGCGGGTCAAGGCCTAATGGCTGACTGGCATGGCCCCCAGAGAAATGAAAGCCAGAGCCAATCTGGCCTGTGTAGCCCCAGGTAAACAGTAATGCCCAGGGATCCCCAGTTACCTGCTCCCGCCAGAACCTGTTCGTTTCCAAGCTGGTGAGTACAGGAGAGCTGACGTGCCTACGTCTCCCTTTCCAGGGCCAGTGGGATTCCAGTCTAGCAACATTGCCATGGCCAAGGGCATGTTCACTTCCATCGGTATGGCTCTCGGGTTCCTCCGCCCCCTCCCCACCCCAAGACTAGTCCAGGACTGCAGTCTAGGGAGCTCCAGCCTTCAGGGAGCATGCCAGGCACAGGCACTCCCTCACCTCCCCACCCCCAGCCACAAACGGACTGCCCCCTCAACCCCAAGCCCCTTCAGCTCATGCCCTCATTTTGCCCTTGGGAGTTGGTTCCCAGCTGTACATCCAAAGTCCGGAGTCTCCAGTCAAATTCTGTGGCAACAGGACAGTGGCCCACAGGGAGACGGGAATGCCTCCAGGACCCGAGTGGGCTCTTAAATCATCCTGGCTGGGCTACAGGGGAGGCTGGGGGATCTGAGGCCCAGCAGGATGTCTCTGCATAGCCAATGAGCGTCTAACAAGTGGTGGGTCTGCCCCAGCCAACAGCCAGGGGGCGGCCAGGCAGCTGGAACCTTCCAGCCATTCCTCAATTGGTACAGGAAGCCCGGGCCTGGGTCCACCCCGTGCTTAACGCCACCAGTATCTCTGTGTCTCCCAGAACCTGGCTACTATCAGGATGGAGAATTTGGGGTCCGTATTGAAGATATAGCCCTCGTGGTAGAAGCAGAAACCAAGGTAAAGTGCCACTGGGACAGACTGGAGGTGTGGACTGCATGGCAGTGACCTTGGGCCGTGGAGGGGGGGCGCGGGTAAGGAAGGTCAAAGGAAAAAGGCATTTAATGTGTGGGCATGAATTTATTTGGAATCTTCCTTAACTCCAGAAAAATACCAAACATCAGTTTCTCAAACCTGTTTGCACATGGGAATATTAGAATCATCTGGAGAGCTTTGTTATTAAAATGCCAATGTCCAGGCCCCTCTCCAGCCCAAATGAATGAGCACCCTGCCCTAAATCATTGGTTCCCAATGCACAGAATAATCCTGGGGGAGCTTGTTAGAAATAAACATTCCATCTAATAGCGCCCCCAAGATAAAACACCTCGATATAAACTTAAAAGGACTTACATGGAGAAAACCTCTTCTGAGAAACATAAAAAAGATTTACGTAAATGGTGCTCACTGGAAAGAAGCCTCAATATTATGAAGATGTCAATTCTCCCTAAATCTATAAATTCAAGACAACCTCAAGTTCAATGCTAACTGGATACTTTTGTAACTTCACAAAAGGACAGTAAAGTTTATTTGTAAAAACAAACATGCAGAGATACCTAGGTAACTAGGAAAATTCTGGAAAAGAGGGGCAAGAAGGGCAACTAGCCCTTTCAGATGTTAGCACATACTCAGAAGCTTCCAGAATGAAAACAGTCTGACCTCAGAGATGGGAGAGACAGAATGGTTAGCCCAGAAGTAGACCCTCTAAGTTCCATAAGTGAAATGGGAATTTACTTTACAACAAAGCTGGTGCTTCAAAACAATAAAGAAGAGAGAAATTGTTTAATAAATGGGCAGGGGGAACAAATCGCTAATAATTTAGGGGACATTAAATTCAAGAATCTCACTGTTACACCCAAATAAGATTCCAAATGGATTAGGATTTAAAGGTGAAACCATAAAAGATCTAGAAAAAAGCCTATATAAATTCATTTGTAATCTCAGGATGGCAAAGGGCCTTTCTATGCAAGACCCAGAAACCATGAGGAAAAAGACGGGTGATTCTGACTAAATTCAATACAAAATGTCTATAGGGAAACGCTACTGTAAAGTCAAAAGGCGTATGACAAATATAGCACATATGTCAGAGAAAGGGTGACTTTCCTTCTATTATTACCATCCGCTTTTACAAATCAATAAGACAAAAATAGGGAAAACCGAAAAAAAACAGGCAAAGGATATGAAGAGGCAGTTCACTAAGATCAACACAAATGGTCCATAAAGAAGGAAAGATGCTCAGCTTTATCCTTAAAGAAATATAAATCAACCACAATAGAACACCACGTCTCTCCTCCGCGATTGGTAAAGAGGAGAGCCTTTGGTGATCCCCACGGCTGGTGAGTCTCGGGGAGGCGGGCACTCTCTCCCATTGGGGGCGGTACAAATCCCCACAACCTTTCTGGAGAGCAGTTTGACAATATCTATCAAAATACCTTTTAAAAATGCCTGTGCGTTTTGTCTCAGCATTCCCTCTGCCGGGTATGTCCCTTCTGCATATAGTCCCAAAAGGTCACCAAGATAAGTTTATGCAACGATGTTGATTGTAGTATTGATGGTAACAGTTTAAAAAGTGGGAACAGCTCAAACAGTCGTCACTGCATAAATCAATCATCATCCACATCCTGTGGACCTTTACGCGGCCCCTATAAAGAACGAGCTGGCTCTCCGGGGGCTGACATGGAGCGCTGGCCTAGGCTTACTACTCTGCAGGGGAAGGCGCAGAAAAGTGTATGGTGGGATCCATTTTGCATGACTTGCTAAAATATATACATGTATATAGGGTATATGCCTAAAATATTTTCAGGAAAGAAACCGGGAGGGGAGGACACTGAATTTTTATTGTGTATCTTTTTGTAGTTTGAATTTTCTAAGCATGTACATGCAAGAGCTCTCTGGAAGATGGCAATTTGGGGCTATTTTTTCTTCTTTATACTTATCTCTATAGATAGATCCATCGATAGATACATAGACAGAGATATGGAGAGACAGAGATAGAGATATATAGATAGAGACATAGAGTAGACAGACAGATATAAAAACCTAATACTTATCTTTAAATTATTAAATCTAGGCTCCCAGCACTGCCCCGGAGATTGTCCCTCCAGTGGCCTGGGGTTGGGCCCTGGAATCCACTTATTTGACAAGCTGGGTGCAATGGATGTGCACACTTTGAGAAACACAGCCCTAAGTTTACCTTCAGGAATCAGGAGGGAAGCAGCAAAGGCAGGGCACTAAGTGGTAGACGGGGGTGGCCGCGGGCACTGTGGGGGACTCAGGCCCTCCTTGAGTCTTGGACTTGACAAAGGTCAGTTCCTTGTGCCCTCAGCTTCTGGGTGGAGGGTTCTGGCCCCCACTTCAGCCTAGCTCCTCCTCCTTGCTCACTTCCTGCTTTCCCACCTTCCCTGTGGCCTCCCAGTACCCAGGGACCTACCTGGCCTTTGAAGTGGTGTCCTTGGTGCCCTATGACCGGAATCTCATCGATGTCAGCCTGCTGTCCCCTGAGCAGGTGAGTGCCCCTCAGCACTGTCCACCTTCAGTCCATGAACCACTGCCTGCCTTCTCCCCACCCTGGGCCTCTCTCACCTCTGCTCCCCCTACCCCAAGAACCTCTGCCCCTTCCCCTCCCCTGGGGAGGTCCACACTGGTGGCACCTGTAGGCACACACTGGGGCTTCCCTCCCCCACTCACTGGAGACCTCAGAGTTTCTAGAACTCTCCAGTCAGACTAGCCTGCCCAACCCCAGGTAGTGAACTCCTGGGGAGTCTGAGACTGGGTTTCTGGACTCTGCCACCTCAAGTCCTAGAACTATAAGCAATCCCTTCCTCTCTCTGGGCCTCAGTCTGCCCTTCTGTAAAATGGGGGTGATAACGCCTTCCCTACTTACTGTCATTCCTGGGCCTGGAATCCACTCCCACCCCCACCCACCGCATGAAATCACTAGGACATTAAACAGCCACCATGGTGCACTGCCTCTGGAAAGCCCCAGAGCGTGCCTGTGGCCTGCTGATGGCTGGGGACCTGTGGGGACCTCTGGGGACCTGGGCTAAAGTGGGCAGCTGGAGTACCGCAGCAGGGGATGGGATGGCACCAAGACCTCGCCTCTTGGCAGCAAGGCTTGGGGGGGTGGGGCTCACCCCTTCGACCGTTTGCAGCTCCAGTACGTGAACCGCTACTACCAGACCATCCGCGAGAAGGTGGGCCCCGAGCTGCAGCGGCGCCAGCTACTGGAGGAGTTTGCATGGCTGCAACAGCACACAGAGCCCCTCTCTGCGAGGGCCCCGCGCGCCGCTTCCCTGGTCTCTCTGTTGGCAGTCTCTGTGCTTGCCATCCTCGGCTGGAGCGCCTAGAGGCTCGGGACTCCTCTACTGACCCTCTCACTCAGCTCCCCTCACCCTGCAACTCCCATGCCCCAAGAGCCCCTGCCAGCCCACTGCCTGGAAACCGTTGCCCTCAGCCTCCTCCCCAGGACCAAGCCCTGGGGACACAGGGCTTCTTGGCCCTTCTTACACCTCATCCTTGGCTCCCAACCCCCAGCCCTGGAATAGGAGAACCAGCTAGTCCCTTTCCCACTGTGAGCCCAATAGGCCTAACCTATAACCTGGAAGAGCCTGCTGCCGCTGCCCCCCCAAAAAAAGGACCAATATGGCAGTGCCCCACCCATGGCCCTGGGCGAGCCCTGCCATCACCACCTGCTGGATAGACCAGAGCTGTTCCCACCCAGTGGCTCCTGAATTCTTGGTCTTCCCATGCCCTTGAGGCTGCCTCTGGCCACCCCCGCCTATCCCCGCCTTACAGTGGCCTCCACAATGGCTGCAGCCCACAGACTGAAGGAACAAAGAGCTCCCTACTGTGCCTGTAGTGGAAGAGGAAGGGAGGGTGGCCCAGTCCTCTGGTTTCATACTGCCACCCCAAGGGTCAGGGAGACCAGTCAGAGAAGGGGCACATACAGCGGCCCCCTCCATGGGTGAGCTCAGCACCCCTAAACGCAGGGTGGTCCCGTGCCAGTCGACAGGATAGGGAGTTGCGCCATAGCAATTTCTCCACGGGGAAGGAGGGAATGCGGGGAGCCCTCTGGAATATGGCCCCACCCGAAGGTGGGAGCAACCTGAGCAGTGGCGCCCAATCACTATCCCAGACTTCCCAGCACGCAGGTGGCCCTTTTAACTTTCCAAAGTGCAGCCACAGTGACAGTGCTGTTCAATCCTCCAGGATCCTTGGATGGCCTTTAAAACCTGGGTGGGCAGAGTCTGATTTGGCCATTTTATAACCAGGAAAGCTGAGCTCCATCCAGGCGTGGGACCTGCCCAAGGACCCCCAGTGTTTGGGTGGAACCTGGTGGGACCAGAACGGGCTGCCAGTCCAGCTCTTTTGCCCTTCAGCACCATGCAGAATCCCTTAGCTTGCCTCCCGCCCCCTCCTCGTTCGCTGAGCCCGCTGGGGGTTGGGGGGAGGTGAGAAGTTTTCTCCGGCTGGCCCAGCCGTTAGCCACCTGGGCTCACATCCTGCTAGATGCTTAAAACAGCCTGGCAACGAAGCCTGCCTCTGGGTTTTGCATTGTGTCTGCTGTGTTGCTGGGGACTGCTGTTACCTGTGGGTTTTGTGGTGGGGGAAGAAGGGGAGGGGCGAGGTGGGGGCGGCGATGTGCAGCTCCCAGAAGCTCGGCCGGGCGCGCATGTGCTTGAGAATGTGCATGTGAGCATGCGTGCATGTACGTGTGCGAGCGTTCATCTATTCACATGCATGCCACGCCCAGCCAGGCACCTCCTGTGCTAAAGGTGGTGTAGCCTTGTGGAGGGGACAGGCGGGAGTCCCACACTGAGGGACTTGTTGAATGTGGCCCAGGAAAGTCGGGGCTAGCACCTTTGCTCAGCGGAGCACAGTCAGGGAGGAGAGAGCCAAGTCTCTGGGGTAGAGTGCTGGGCAAAGACACCCGGCAGAGGAGTCCTCCCGCCTAGTTTGCCAAGTGTCAGGGTGACCTGTGACAGTTACCACCACCGATGCTTGCATCCGAAGGCCCCACCTCGGACCCGCCCTCGATGAGAACCTGTAGCAGCCAAGAGGCAGCCCCTGGGTGCCGAGTCATTTGCTCTCTCCCCTGCTCGCCCCACAAAGACAGCTACTACTAATAAAGTTCGTCGTCGTCAGCAGCATCAGAGCTGCCATGCACTGAGTGTTCAGTATGTACCAGGCACTGCGCTGGACGTGCATTCATTTTTAAATTGGTTTATTTTATTGTGGTGAGAACATGACACATCGCATCTGCCCTCTTAATCAATTTTAAGTGTACAAGACATTATTTCATTTTCCCACTTGATCCCCACCAGCTATGAGAAGGTACCTTTATTATTCCCATTTTACAGGTGAGGGAACTGAGTGAGGCTCATAGAGATTAACTAACTTGCTCAAGGTCACTCATCAAGGAAATGAAAAAAGCAGGATTCAAAGCAGTCTGATGAGGGTCAGCCAGGTGGCGTCATGGTTAAGTTGGCGGGCTCTGCTTCCGCGGCGGCTGGGGTTCACAGGTTCGGGTCCCTGGCCTGGAACTACACACCACTCATCAAGCCATGCTGTGGCAGCGTCCCACATAAAATAGAGGAAGACTGGCACAGATGTTAGCTCAGCGACAATCTCCCTCAAGCAGAAAGAGGAAGATTGGCAACACATGTTAGCTCAGGGCCAATCATCCTCGCCAAAAAAACAAAACAACCAGTCAGATGATTCCAGAACCCACTCTCTTAGAAAAGGGCAAGTGGTATGGCTCTCACCATTTTACAGATGAGAAAACCAAGGCTGAACCAGGATCATAACGGCTGGTGAGAAGCAGAGTTGGGACTCAGACCCAACAGGTGTTCTCCAGACCATCCCGCTTCCCCAGGGCCTGCAGGCCAAGGCCTGCACTTTGGAGCCCTGACACTCGCTCCTGGGACTCCGGCAGGCCATGGGCAGCTGGAGGACCCGGGTGCCTGACCAAGACCCACTCGCAGGCACTGCCGCCCAGGGCAGCTCACTCGTTCCCCTTACTCCCTTCAGTGCACGACCCTGGCCTCTGCCTCTTCTCCTCCTCCTAACTTCACTGCCCCTGCAACCCCCATCTTGGGATGGAGAACCCCACCCAGAAGCATGGCTGCAGAGGGGGCCGCTGCCACCCCAGCCCCTCCCTTCCTGGACCCCTGATGGTCGGCACACTGAGCATCCTGCTTTAAGGGCTCCACTCTGGATTGGGCAGGATACATTCAGGGCACACCCAGCAGGGCTAAGACACGCAGGGGCACTTGAGACATCATGAGGAATTGAAGAGAAATAAATGCCTCCTTGGGTTCTGATCCTTCTTTTTTATGCTAGAGGACAGAGCTTACCAAACTCCTCTCCCCTGCTGAAGGCCACTGTGGAGCGGGTCTTGTGGAAAAACTCCTTTTCCTGGAGTTAGGATTCTGGGGTTCTAGTTCCAGTTGTGCTAGCTGTGTGGCCTCGGGCAAGTCACTTCACCTCTCTGGTCTTCAATTACTCCTTCTGTAAACTACCTGTACCGCCTTCCTCATGAGGTTACAGTGAGAGGCCCAAAAGAACAGGATGTGCCAGCTCTGGGTAAGCCAGGAAGCCACACAGACAAGAGATGGTAACGCTATTATTCACTCAGCATGAGTTCAACTCTTGCCTTACCTTTGGAGGCAGGTAACAAAAAGGTTTGAGACCCCAATTGTATATATAAATCATCAAAACTAGACAGGCTTTTGAGCAAGTATCTAATTTGTCTTTTTCTAGCTATGCTCCCTCAAGCCTGAGGTTCCTTAGAAATGCCACAAGGGCTGCATGGACAGCAGAGCTCCCGCCAAAAACAGCCCATGTAGGCTTCTCATAAAATCGTATTGGAAGTGGTTACAAGGCCAACTTCTGGGGAATTGACCTGTGCCGTCGTGCAGGGCCTTGTGCTTAGAAGAGCCCCGTGCTTGGTTTAAGGCTCCACTGTCACCATGTGGAAATTTTTAAGAATTCTTGAACAAGGGGCCCTGCATTTTCATTTTGTACCAGGCCCTGAAAGTCCCACAGCCATCCCTGACTTGGAACCCCATGATCAAACAAACAAGCAAAAAGCCACTTCAGCCCCTTCAGTGTACAGACGAGGACACTGCAACAGCAGCCCAGAAAGGGAAGGGACTTGCCCAAGGTCACACAGCATGTTGGGGCCAGAGCTGGGATTAAATCCCCAGCATCCTGACTCAGCTTTGAGCTGGCCCCTCTCTCGCTTTCGGTGTGAGCTTCTGTCACAAACTTGCCACCTTCTAATGAGCAAGCTGAGGCCCAAGGAGACCTGTTTGAGGTCACACAGCTGTGACACCAGTGGTGATGATGGGACTGAGCTGCATTTCTGGACACTTTAAATCTTGTTTGGAACAGGAAAGAACACGCGTAAGTTGATACATACATACATACACAAAGTCTAAAACCATAATTCAGTCAGTCCTGTCTCACTTGCCAGCCAGCCAGCTCCAGCTCTTCATGGGCTGGGACGATGGAGGGGACAGGACTGGCTGCTCTTCACCCCGCTAGACCACGTCAGCAGTGAATTTTACCAACTCACTGGGCACTTCCTCAAATCAATGGCCGGGTGCTCTTGGTGCGAAAGAAAAAAACTAGAAATATGAAAGATTCAATAGCAACTGTTTCTTCCCTGTGCATCCTTGCCCTCCAGGGCTCTCAGCTCGGAGTGGGAAGCACTCCCCAACCGGCTCAGCCAGCCTGGCCCTGAGGCCGACCCATCTCCTCACTTCCTTGTTTCTTTGTGAAACAGGAACTGAGCAAGCAGCTCAAGTGGGGTGGGATGGGGGGTTGAGAAAGCCCCAGGGGTCCATGGCAAGGCCATGAAGCTGACAAGATCATTTCCCTCCGAGCGTCCCAAGTAGTTGTAGGCCCTCTCGCTTGTCACCCCTCCTGTGTTCTAGAATAGCTTGGGCCGAGGAACCCTGCCCTTGACAAGGTGGAGACACACAGGATATGGGCCACAGGGCCTTGCAGTAGCGATTCAGATGGGGCCCAGATGAGATGTAGAAGCAGGTGCCAAGGCAAGAGAGAAACTCCGAGTGGAGCCTGGAGTGAACTGATGCACAGTTACCCACCAGGTACCAAACCTTCCATGAGCTGAGTGCTGGCTGAGGGCCCTCTTTCTGTACGTGTCATCTGTTAACTGGTTACTCTCTCTCTCACACACACACAGGCATGCACATACACACGCACACCCCCCACTCCTCCCCACAAACACGGCCCGCATTATCACTGTTCCTGTCTTCACCAGAGCTCTCTGCCCAAGGTCATGCAGCCAGTAGGCGATGTATGGTGATTTGAATCCAGTTCCACCTGCCTCCATTTCTGGGAGGTGTTCTCCTGCTCCCCTTCTTCCCAAAGCCTTAGACAATTGTCCCCTAGACTGCTCAGCGACCTCTGTCCTTGTAACCTTGGGACAGAGTCCTAGGCAGAGGAGCCCATGGAAAGGCCCTGCAGTGTGAGTGTGTTTTCATCCGAGCACCAAAGCCCGGCTGCCTCTCCTGATGCTAATTGTCACAGCTGCCTGCAGGTGTTTTTTGTTTTTAAACCAAGACCTTATCACGAGTTCAGAGATTCAGAGATGACTGTCCTTCCCTCCCGTCAGCCCCTGCTGCCAGGGGCTCCCCAGGGTTGCCAGAGCTGCCACCTCCGCGTGCGCCGTCTGTCCGTGTGCATGAGGAATGGGTGCGTCCTGCCGGCCGCTGTTGCTCTGCTCTGCCCTCCTTCTCCCACCTGCACTTTTGTTCTTCTCGCCCTCCCTGCCCAAGATCACCACCATTAAATGTGCTAACGGGTCGGGCTACCAAAGTGGACTTCACCTTGGAAATGCCCAGATATTTCCAAGAGACTATATGGTCTCTGCTTGAACATTTTTAGAGCCAGGAAGCTCACTTCTTACCAGGGCTGAACTAGTACCATCTGAATATCAAAAATGCCTTCCTTGGAATGAACCCAAACCTTCCATTTATCTGTTTCCCATCATTCCTGGCCACCCGGAACCCATCCCCCTCCCCTACATGACAGTTGCTTGAAGTCAACTTGCTTCCCCACCCCAACCCTCCAAGCCAAATACTATTACAGGTGTCAAATACTCCCCAGGTTGACAAGGGCTCCCCTATAGATCACCCCCACTTAACCAGCCCGAGCTATCCAGCTGTTGTGCATATGATGTGACTTCCAGATGCCCTCCCCATCCTCTTCACTCCTCTCTGGGGCTGCTTCAAGGTGACCCCATGGCACCCGAACCAACCTAGGATGCCCATTCTCTCTCCGCCTCCTTCAGGAACTCAGCATCAGATGCGCTGAACCTACTGGTTAACAGCAAGGACCTGGGACCAAGATCCGACATTTGTTTAAAACTTGGCTCCTGCCACTTTCTAGCTGCGTCGTCTTAGTTTGCTGAACCCCCTCTGAGCCTCAGCTTCCTCCCTGGAAAATGGGGATGACGATGGTGCCAGCCCCATAGGGTTGTTGTAAAGTGCACCGCGTGCCACGTAGTGCTATTATTTTCAACTGGATGTGTATATGTGTGGCGGGGAGAGGTGCGACTAAGAATCATTTGAGAAGTTTTTCCAAATATAGGTAGCCCTCCCTATCCAAACCCTCACTCTCTCAAATCAGGACCGTACCCACTCAGAGAGCAAGGGGCGCTTTCACACCTGTCTGGTCCTACCTGCCCCCAAAATCCCCCTCATGATCTTCTACCAAGCTAGAATCTCTTGGGGCATGCGGGGTGGGGGGCTGCTCTATGCCAATGCAGCCTACCATGACCTTTGTGTCTTCGCAGCCCTCCCTCCGTGGGTTCAGACGGATCTCATTGTCAGTGGAAGCCCTGCAATATCGCCGCTGAATCAAGGTTCTCCCGCCCCACATCGATAGTGGGCACGTCTTTGAGATAATAATCCCAGCGTAAACGACTTACCTCAGGGGGTTGTGGCGGGATTAATGGAGTGCTTGGCAAACAACTGCTGGGCAAATGTAAGTTTGCCGCCCTGCGCCCTGCGTAGGATGTAAGCTCCTAGGTGCAAGGGACCTTGACGGCTATTTATCTCACACCTACTCAAAGCGCCATAGCACAAGGCTCTGCCCAGAGCTGGCTCCTTGATCCTGTCTGCCAGCCCGTTATCAAGTTTGAGGCAGCCTTGTTCACTGAACTACTGACCCGGATCACTTCTTAGCTGAGGGCTCTGTGTACCTGGAACATAACCTATAAAATGCAAATGTGCTGCCCAGAAGGGAAACCTATTACAAAGTGTTTAGGACCCATTAGCCAGCTGGGGCTTGACCTCATGGGACTCGGGCCAAGGCAATCTGCTGGGAGAGAAAAGTTGGGGGAAGGAAAGCCCGGATGGGGTGCCCTGGACCCCTAGAGCGGGGCGGGGGGCGGGGCTGCTGACCGGAGGAGACAGATCTGAAAAGGAGACAGAAGGGCGGGGCTGAAAACACTCGCTCCCTCGTGCCCTGAGGTCCCTCTCTGTACTTCTGTACTTCTCTACTTCTCTCGAGGTCCCCTCACCCCGCCCCGCCCCCCCCCCGCCCCCACCCCCCCCCCCACCCCCCCC